>NW_027016810.1:62500-77500 GCF_036934945.1 Oncorhynchus masou masou
TAGACACCATCTTTATGGGCCAGGCAGAGACCAGGGTATGTGTGTGTGTCTGTTGTACATATTAATTTGCATAACAATCATCTTCATAGTGTCTGAAAAAAGTGCCGATTGATTGAATCACTCGTCTTGATTTATCAGTGTTCAACTCCACACACACACTTGAATTGTAACGGTATTAATGACCTAACACCATGCATCAGTCTGCTCCTTCTAGCTATCTCTCTCTTTCCCCTCCATCTCACTCTCCCTCCCCCTCCCGCATTCCCACTATCTCTCTCTCTTTCCCCTCCATCTCACTCTCCCCCCTCCCGCATTCCCACTATCTCTCTCTCTTTCCCCTCCCTCTCTCTCTCCCTCCTTCCCGCATTCCCACTATCTCTCTCTCTCTCTTTCCCCTCCCTCTCTCTCTCCATCTCTCTCTTGACACCATCTGTTCCTCTCTCTAGTCGTCTGTGTGGTTTTCACACGTCCTGGGTGTGTTTTGGCCACAATCACTTTCATCATGTGAGACAAAAAGTGAGGAAGAGGAAGAGGGGGGAAGAGGGGAAGTGGAGTAAGAAAGAGAGGTAGAGAGAGACAAGGGAGAGAGCAAAAGAGAGAGAGAGATGAGGGAGGGAGATGACAGGGAGGGAGGGAGGGAGATGACAGGGGAGAGGGGGAGATGGATAGGAGGGCTATGTCAAAAAGTCGGGGAGCATTTTTTGCATTTTAGCTAACCCTAACCCTTTTCCTAACCTGCTAAATAAATGTCCTAACCTGCTGTGTAAGTTCTCCTGACCTGCTACATAAATGTCCTAACCTTCTGTGTAAGTTCTCATGACCTGCTAAATAAATGTCCTAACCTGCTGTGTAAGTTTTCCTGACCTGCTACGAAAAGTTAAATCTGACTGTAGCTGAAAACCATCTAGTAAAAACCAGAGAGGAAGGGGCGGAGAGAGCTAATTATGTAGAGAGAGAGAGACAGAGAGAGTCTGTCGTTAGCTTCTTTATTTCAATTCCTAACAGGTTTTTTTCTATGTTTATCATCCTCCTGCTCCTCACAGTCCTCCTTCATACTATGTTCATCCTCCTCCTCACAGTCCTCCTTCACACTATGTTCATCATCATCCTCCTCACAGTCCTCCTTCACACTATGTTCATCCTCCTCCTCACAGTCCTCCTTCACACTATGTTCATCCTCCTCCTCACAGTCCTCCTTCACACTATGTTCATCATCATCCTCCTCACAGTCCTCCTTCACACTATGTTCATCCTCCTTCTCCTCACAGTCCTCCTTCACACTATGTTCATCCTCCTCCTCACAGTCCTCATTCACACTATGTTCATCCTCCTTCTCCTCACAGTCCTCCTTCACACTATGTTCATCATCCTCCTCCTCACAGTCCTCCTTCACACTATGTTCATCATCATCCTCCTCACAGTCCTCCTTCACACTATGTTCATCATCATCCTCCTCACAGTCCTCCTTCACACTATGTTCATCCTCCTTCTCCTCACAGTCCTCCTTCACACTATGTTCATCATCATCCTCCTCACAGTCCTCCTTCACACTATGTTCATCATCATCCTCCTCACAGTCCTCCTTCACACTATGTTCATCATCATCCTCCTCACAGTCCTCCTTCACACTATGTTCATCCTCCTCCTCCTTACAGTCCTCCTTCACACTATGTTAATCGTCATCCTCCTCACAGTCCTCCTTCAAACTATGTTCATCATCCTCCTCCTCACAGTCCTCCTTCACACTATGTTCATCTTCCTCCTCCTCACAGTCCTCCTTCACACTATGTTCATCATCATCCTCCTCACAGTCCTCCTTCACACTATGTTCATCATCCTCCTCCTCACAGTCCTCCTTCACACTATGTTCATCATCATCCTCCTCACAGTCCTCCTTCACACTATGTTCATCATCATCGTCCTCACAGTCCTCCTTCACACTATGTTCATCCTCCTCCTCACAGTCCTCCTTCACACTATGTTCATCATCCGCCTCCTCACAGTCCTCCTTCACACTATGTTCATCCTCCTTCTCCTCACAGTCCTCCTTCACACTATGTTAATCGTCATCCTCCTCACAGTCCTCCTTCACACTATGTTCATCCTCCTCCTCCTCACAGTCCTCCTTCACACTATGTTCATCCTCCTCCTCACAGTCCTCCTTCACACTATGTTCATCCTCCTCCTCACAGTCCTCCTTCACACTATGTTCATCCTCCTCCTCACAGTCCTCCTTCACACTATGTTCATCCTCCTTCTCCTCACAGTCCTCCTTCACACTATGTTCATCATCATCCTCCTCACAGTCCTCCTTCACACTATGTTCATCATCATCCTCCTCACAGTCCTCCTTCACACTATGTTCATCCTCCTTCTCCTCACAGTCCTCCTTCACACTATGTTCATCATCATCCTCCTCACAGTCCTCCTTCACACTATGTTCATCATCATCCTCCTCACAGTCCTCCTTCACACTATGTTCATCATCATCCTCCTCACAGTCCTCCTTCACACTATGTTCATCCTCCTTCTCCTCACAGTCCTCCTTCACACTATGTTCATCCTCCTCCTCACAGTCCTCCTTCACACTATGTTCATCATCATCCTCCTCACAGTCCTCCTTCACACTATGTTCATCATCCTCCTCCTCACAGTCCTCCTTCACACTATGTTCATCCTCCTCCTCACAGTCCTCCTTCACACTATGTTCATCATCCTCCTCACAGTCCTCCTTCACACTATGTTCATCCTCCTCCTCCTTACAGTCCTCCTTCACACTATGTTAATCGTCATCCTCCTCACAGTCCTCCTTCAAACTATGTTCATCATCCTCCTCCTCACAGTCCTCCTTCACACTATGTTCATCTTCCTCCTCCTCACAGTCCTCCTTCACACTATGTTCATCATCATCCTCCTCACCGTCCTCCTTCACACTATGTTCATCATCCTCCTCCTCACAGTCCTCCTTCACACTATGTTCATCATCATCCTCCTCACAGTCCTCCTTCACACTATGTTCATCATCATCCTCCTCACAGTCCTCCTTCACACTATGTTCATCATCATCGTCCTCACAGTCCTCCTTCACACTATGTTCATCCTCCTCCTCACAGTCCTCCTTCACACTATGTTCATCATCCTCCTCCTCACTGTCCTCCTTCACACTATGTTCATCATCCTCCTCCTCACTGTCCTCCTTCACACTTTGTTCATCCTCCTCCTCACAGTCCTCCTTCACACTATGTTCATCATCATCCTCCTCACAGTCCTCCTTCACACTATGTTCATCCTCCTCCTCCTCACAGTCCTTCTTCACACTATGTTCATCATCCTCCTCCTCACTGTCCTCCTTCACACTTTGTTCATCCTCCTCCTCACAGTCCTCCTTCACACTATGTTCATCATCATCCTCCTCACAGTCCTCCTTCACACTATGTTCATCCTCCTCCTCCTCACAGTCCTTCTTCACACTATGTTCATCCTCCTCCTCCTCACAGTCCTTCTTCACACTATGTTCATCATCCTCTTCCTCACAGTCCTCCTTCACACTATGTTCATCCTCCTCCTCTCAGTCCTCCTTCATACTATGTTCATCCTCCTCCTCCTCACAGTCCTTCTTCACACTATGTTCATCCTCCTCCTCCTCACAGTCCTTCTTCACACTATGTTCATCATCATCCTCCTCACAGTCCTCCTTCACACTATGTTCCTCATCCTCCTCACAATCCTCCTTCACACTATGTTCATCATCATCCTCCTCACAGTCCTCCTCCACACTATGTTCATCCTCCTCCTCCTCACAGTCCTTCTTCACACTATGTTCATCCTCCTCCTCCTCACAGTCCTTCTTCACACTATGTTCATCCTCCTCTTCCTCACAGTCCTCCTTCACACTATATTCATCATCCTCCTCACAGTCCTCCTTCACACTATGTTCATCCTCCTCTTCCTCACAGTCCTCCTTCACACTATGTTCATCATCATCCTCCTCACAGTCCTCTTTCACACTATGTTCCAACCACCCAAACCCAGTTCCAACCACCCAAACCCAGTTCCAACCACCCAACCACCCAAACCCAGTTCCAACCACCCAAACCCAGTTTTAACCACCCAACAACCCAAACCCAGTTCCAACCACCCAACCTCCCAAACCCAGTTCCAACCACCCAAACCCAGTTCCAACCACCCAAACCCAGTTTTAACCACCCAACAACCCAAACCCAGTTCCAACCACCCAACCACCCAAACCCAGTTCCAACCACCCAACCACCCAAACCCAGTTCCAACCACCCAACAACCCAAACCCAGTTCCAACCACCCAACCACCCAAACCCAGTTCCAACCACCCAACCACCCAAACCCAGTTCCAACCACCCAAACCCAGTTCCAACCACCCAACCACCCAAACCCAGTTCCAACCACCCAACCACCCAAACCCAGTTCAACCACCCAACCACCCAAACCCAGTTCCAACCACCCAACCACCCAAACCCAGTTCCAGTTGACGTCTTATTCATTTCATAGGCCTATATTATCATTCATCAATTCATATCACAACTCTGCAAGGTCCAACCAACCCAACACATAACATATCATAGACCTGGATGTACCACACACCACACCACATAACATATCATAGACCTGGATGTACCACACACCACACCACATAACATATCATAGACCTGGATGTACCACACACCACAACACATAACATATCATATACCTGGATGTACAACACACCACACCACATAACATATCATATACCTGGATGTACCACACACCACACCACATAACATATCATAGACCTGGATGTACCACACACCACAACACATAACATATCATAGACCTGGATGTACCACACACCACACCACATAACATATCATAGACCTGGATGTACCACACACCACAACACATAGCATATCATAGACCTGGATGTACCACACACCACAACACATAGCATATCATAGACCTGGATGTACCACACACCACACAACCCAACAGTATAGTATCTTAAGTCCAATTGGACTGCTGTATATGGCATTAAACTGTTGTATTAACTCTCGCCCTATGGCCCAACCAACCAACAACACGCAACACAACACATAGACCTAACACCACAACACAACACATAGACCTAACACCACAACACAACACATAGGCCAAACACCACAACACAACACATAGCCCTAACACCGCAACACATAGCCCTAACACCGCAACACATAGGCCTAACACAGAAACACATAGGTCTAACACCACAACACATAGGTCTAACACCACAACACATAGTCCTAACACCACAACACATAGGCCTAACACCACAACACAACACATAGGTCTAACACCACAACACATAGGCCTAACACCACAATACATAGGCCTAACACCACAACACAACACATAGACCTAACACCACAACACAACACATAGGCCAAACACCACAACACAACACATAGCCCTAACACCGCAACACATAGCCCTAACACCGCAACACATAGGCCTAACACAGAAACACATAGGTCTAACACCACAACACATAGGTCTAACACCACAACACATAGTCCTAACACCACAACACATAGGCCTAACACCACAACACAACACATAGGTCTAACACCACAACACATAGGCCTAACACCACAATACATAGGCCTAACACCACAACACAACACATAGGTCTAACACCACAACACATAGGCCTAACACCACAATACATAGGCCTAACACCACAACACATAGGCCTAACACCACAACACATAGGCCTAACACCACAACACAACACATAGGTCTAACACCACAACACATAGGCCTAACACCACAACACAACACATAGGTCTAACACCACAACACATAGGCCTAACACCACAATACATAGGCCTAACACCACAACACATAGGTCTAACACCACAACACATAGGTCTAACAACACAACACATAGGTCTAACACCACAACACATAGGCCTAACACCACAATACATAGGCCTAACACCACAACACATAGGCCTAACACCACAACACAACACATAGGTCTAACACCACAACACATAGGCCTAACACCACAATACATAGGCCTAACACCACAACACATAGGCCTAACACCACAACACAACACATAGGTCTAACACCACAACACACAGGCCTAACACCACAATACATAGGCCTAACACCACAACACATAGGAGGCCTAACACACAACACAACACATAGGCCTTACACACAACCCCACACAACACAACACATAGGCCTAACACACAATCCCACACAACACACATTTGTACAGTACCTTAAATCCATTCGATCTGATATGATAGTTCACCATTAGGTTATAAAAGGATATGGCCATTCAGTAATCTTTTTGGCAGCTTTTCTCACAAAGTTGTCCTCACTGAAGATGAAGAGAGAGCGGTTGAGTGTAAAGCAGCTTTGTCGGACCGGGATCGGGTTGTACAGAGCCATAGTCCGGGCCCGCTGGGCCATCGACTGCTTGTACACACGCTGGCCCCCCGGGGGTCCGCCTTGCCGGCTCCCGCCACGGCCAGGGGCCCCCAGAGGACCGGCATTGCCACCGCCTCCACTTCCACCTCCGCCTCCTCCACCTCCTCGGTTCGGCACCTCGTCACCGAAGCGTGCCATTCTGTAGGGAGTGGGGAGACCAGACGGCGATCGTTAAGAACCAGAGAGGATAGTCACAGTGATCGTTCCACATTACACCCCATCGATCTCCGGAGGAAACACACATGCAGAACCTATAGGTGGCAGTGGGTCTTTCTGTCGCTCTGTCGGTCTGTCTGTTAGTCTATAGATCTACAATACTCTCTCACTCTAGCAGGTCTTCACGGCCAAGACACCTCCATTGGAGAGAGGGGGGGGGGAGCTGAGGAGAGGAGAGAGAGCTAGAGCACAGAGGAGAGCTGAGGAGAGAGCAAACGGTGGCCTCACTTCTCTCGCTGTGTGTGCTTAGAGTGGAAATGGAGAACGGGTGGGTGATGTGGGAGAGAGAGAGGTGGTGGTGTGGTTTGTTGTTCCAGGCGAGAGCAATTCGTGGTTAAAAATCGCTATCTTAGCCTATTGATGATGTAAGAAGCTATTCCCAAAATGAATTTCAAAAATGTCAATGTCTTTTTTTTATCTCATTGAAAGAGGAGGATGGCATCCTTGATGTGTTTCATTGGAGGAGGACAGAATCCTCATGCAAACACGGTGGTACATTTCACTAGGTATACAAATCCATACATTTAGCCCTAATCCTATGCAATAATAAGCTATGGATGACAGCAAGGTGATGAATTAAATCTAACAATCATTTCTAAATAACTAGCCTACATTATATATATACTGCGTCTTTTCCTCCAGTAGTTCAGCTTGAGAGGATCTGCAGTTGCCTTGTCCTCGTTGGAGATAAAAATAGCCGAGAATAGAAAACGGGCGAAAATCCTTAATAATTAATAATTTTCAGTACCATCCGCAATGTTTGTTAGCCTATAGTAGAGACGAGCAATAGCCAAATCCAGCCGTATGCCTCCTCTATTTTGGCTTATCCTCAAATGTCGCCGATAGGGCTTTCCTAAAAACCTAACCCTAAGTCACATTTGTTGATATTTAGTGATTTTAGTTTTCTTCTCTCTCTCTCTCAAAGCAAGAAGCCGTGGTGCTCAGGTTGGGGCGTGAGCAAGAGAGCATGCGTTTGGAGATGTTGAAAATACAGTCTATAGTCTATGAAAACAGGCTGTCCCGAATTTTGCTCTTCCCTTTCTCTCCTTTACATAAAAATAAGGGGAAGGGAAGGAGGAGAAAAGAGAAAAATCTATGCCACGCTAATCATCTATATTCCAAGGTTCGGAGAAGAATCCGAATGTGTGAATAGAATCCTAAAATGGATGAGGTGAAAACGGCCGTGTGAAGAAGTGGCATCATCAATTCTGTGCAGGAGACGTCGACCGACAGCTACAGCGGCTGAACGCGGTCAGTTGGATTCTCTCTCTAGTAGCAGCTCGTGTCTCCTCCGCCACCAGGCAAGGCGCGGGCGCAGCCAAGGTACCGCTTTGCCTCCATCACCCCCCCCCCAAGCTCGACGCTCCCCCAAACCAAAAACCAAAGCCCACGCCACCCGCCCACCGGTACGGAATCCCTTTTCTTTTCACCTCGCCCTCGGGGGAACGTTCTGTCACTCGCGGTAACGTCGGTCCGGAGGCTATATGGTCTTGGAGATCTGAAAGCCTTGGAGACCGAAAAATCCGGGGAGCTTGAGCAAGTGTGTGTGAGAGAGTGAGTCAGTGAGAGAGATAGGCAGAGGGAGGGAGAGAGAGGGAGTGAGTCAGTGAGAGAGATAGGCAGAGGGAGGGAGAGAGAGGGAGTGAGTCAGTGAGAGAGAGAGAGCTTGCTTTCCTTCTATGCGATCAGCTGGCAGGTTGAGCTAGAGTAGGGCATCTGATCAATTTAATGCTACGGGAGCGCCGTCCTCAAATCTCTGGCCAAGCTTTGCAGCAGCACATGATGTGCCTCGAGCCACCCGCCCCGATTCACTTATCCGTTATCCGGTAGCTCTCCGGTAACTATCCAAGCAGCAAGATGGAGAAGCAAGCTGCTCATGGCTCTTCCCTCTGGCTCTGGCTCTACACGACGCCAAGTGTCAAAAGCACCAGCACCATAAACCGTACCCAGTCCAATTTGCCCTTTTCGCTATTTACACATACTGTAATGCGATGAAGAGAGAGAGAGAGACACGGGGTATTGGGGAATATATTGGGGTATATATATTAGGTGTATTAGGCTACATACAGGATATTAGGGTATATATTGGTATATATTAGGCTACATATGGTGTATTGGGGTATATATTAGGCCACAGATGGTTTATTGGGGTATATATTGGGGTATATATTAGGTGTTTTAGGCTACATATGGGGTATTGGGGTATATATTGGGTATATTTGGCTACATATGGGGAATTGGGGTATATATTGGGGAATATATTAGGCTACACACAGGGTATTGGGGTATATATTAGTCTACATACAGGGTATTGGGGTATATATTAGTCTACATACAGGGTATTGGGGTATATATTAGGTGTATTAGGCTACATACAGGGTATTGGGGCATATATTAGGCTACATGCAGGGTATCGGGGTATATATTAGGCTACATGCAGGGTATTGGGGTATATATTAGGCTACATACAGGGTATTGGGGTATATATTAGGTGTATTAGGCTACATACAGGGTATTGGGGCATATATTAGGCTACATGCAGGGTATTGGGGTATATATTAGTCTACATACAGGGTATTTGGGTATATATTAGATGTATTAGGCTACATACAGGGTACTGGGGTATATATTAGTCTACATACAGGGTATTGGGGTATATATTAGTCTACATACAGGGTATTGGGGTATATATTAGGTATATTAGGCTACATACAGGGTATTGGGGTATATATTAGGTGTATTAGGCTACATACAGGGTATTGGGGTATATATTAGGCTACATACAGGGTATTGGGGTATATATTAGGCTACATACAGGGTATTGGGGTATATATTAGGCTACATACAGGGTATTGGGGTATATATTAGGTATATTAGGCTACATACAGGGTATTGGGGTATATATTAGTCTATATACAGGGTATTGGGGTATATATTAGGCTACATACAGGGTATTGGGGTATATATTAGGCTACATGCAGGGTATTGGGGTATATATTAGTCTACATACAGGGTATTTGGGTATATATTAGGTGTATTAGGCTACATACAGGGTATTGGGGTATATATTAGTCTACATACGGGGTATTGGGGTATATATTAGTCTACATACAGGGTATTGGGGTATATATTAGTCTACATACAGGGTATTGGGGTATATATTAGGTGTATTAGGCTACATACAGGGTACTGGGGTATATATTAGTCTACATACAGGGTATTGGGGTATATATTAGGTATATTAGGCTACATACAGGGTATTGGGGTATATATTAGTCTACATACAGGGTATTGGGGTATATATTAGTCTACATACGGGGTATTGGGGTATACATTAGTCTACACGCAGGGTATTTGGGGTATATATTAGGCTACATACAGGGTATTGGGGTAGATATTAGGTGTATTAGGCTACATACAGGGTATTGGGGCATATATTAGTCTACATACAGGGTATTGGGGTATATATTAGGTATATTAGGCTACATACAGGGTATTGGGGTATATATTAGGCTACATACAGGGTATTGGGGTATATATTAGGTATATTAGGCTACATACAGGGTATTGGGGTATATATTAGTCTATATACAGGGTATTGGGGTATATATTAGGCTACATACAGGGTATTGGGGTATATATTAGGCTACATGCAGGGTATTGGGGTATATATTAGTCTACATACAGGGTATTTGGGTATATATTAGGTGTATTAGGCTACATACAGGGTATTGGGGTATATATTAGTCTACATACGGGGTATTGGGGTATATATTAGTCTACATACAGGGTATTGGGGTATATATTAGTCTACATACAGGGTATTGGGGTATATATTAGGTGTATTAGGCTACATACAGGGTACTGGGGTATATATTAGTCTACATACAGGGTATTGGGGTATATATTAGGTATATTAGGCTACATACAGGGTATTGGGGTATATATTAGTTTACATACAGGGTATTGGGGTATACATTAGTCTACATGCAGGGTATTGGGGTATATATTAGTCTACATACAGGGTATTGGGGTATATATTAGGTATATTAGGCTACATACAGGGTATTGGGGTATATATTAGGTGTATTAGGCTACATACAGGGTATTGGGGTATATATTAGGCTACATACAGGGTATTGGATATATATTAGTCTACATACAGGGTATTGGGGTATATATTAGGCTACATAGAGTGTATTGGGGTATATATTAGGCTACATACAGGGTATTGGGGTATATATTAGTCTACATACAGTGTATTGGGATATATATTAGGCTACATACAGTGTATTGGGGTATATATTAGGCTACATACAGGGTATTGGGGCATATATTAGTCTACATACAGGGTATTGGGGTATATATTAGTCTATATACAGGGTATTGGGGTATATATTAGGTGTATTAGGCTACATACAGGGTATCGGGGCATATATTAGGCTACATGCAGGGTATTGGGGTATATATTAGTCTACATACAGGGTATTTGGGTATATATTAGGTGTATTAGGCTACATACATGGTATTGGGGTATATATTAGTCTACATGCAGGGTATTGGGGTATATATTAGTCTACATACAGGGTATTGGGGTATATATTAGTCTATATACAGGGTATTGGGGTATATATTAGGCTACATAAAGTGTATTGGGGTATATTTTAGGCTACATACAGGGTATTGGGGTATATATTAGGCTACATACAGGGTATTGGGGTATACATTAGTCTACATACAGTGTATTGGGGTATATATTAGGCTACATACAGGGTATTGGGGTATATATTAGGATACATACAGGGTATTGGGTTATATATTGAGGTTTATATTGGGTGTATTAGGCTACATCAACCCAAAGCTAATGTAATATATAGCCTTTAGGTGTAGCTTAGTAGCCTAATATGTTTTACTGTGTGTTATGGCTAATGTTGCACACATGTGTTGCCAGAAGAGAGAGTAGCTAGCTCTATTCTACAAAATAAAATACAATCAAAATGTATTTAAAGTGCATTTAACAAATACTGCAATACACTTCACAACATCCTGTTGCGACTTCGACTGGTCACCAATAGTAGGCCTACTGTGAGTTATGGTTAATGTTGAGGGAGTTCTGCAGCCTAGCTCTACTACCATCCTGTGACTGGTCACCAATAGTAGGCCTACTGTGAGTTATGGTTAATGTTGAGGGAGTACTGCAGCCTAGCTCTACTACCATCCTGTGACTGGTCACCAATAGTAGGCCTACTGTGAGTTATGGTTAATGTTGAGGGAGTACTGCAGCCTAGCTCTACTACCATCCTGTGACTGGTCACCAATAGTAGGCCTACTGTGAGTTATGGTTAATGTTGAGGGAGTACTGCAGCCTAGCTCTACTACCATCCTGTGACTGGTCACCAATAGTAGGCCTACTGTGAGTTATGGTTAATGTTGAGGGAGTACTGCAGCCTAGCTCTACTACCATCCTGTGACTGGTCACCAATAGTAGGCCTACTGTGAGTTATGGTTAATGTTGGGGAGTTCTGCAGCCTAGCTCTACTACCATCCTGTGACTGGTCACCAATAGTAGGCCTACTGTGAGTTATGGTTAATGTTGAGGGAGTACTGCAGCCTAGCTCTACTACCATCCTGTGACTGGTCACCAATAGTAGGCCTACTGTGAGTTATGGTTAATGTTGAGGGAGTACTGCAGCCTAGCTCTACTACCATCCTGTGACTGGTCATCAATAGTAGGCCTACTGTGAGTTATGGTTAATGTTGGGGAGTTCTGCAGCCTAGCTCTACTACCATCCTGTGACTGGTCACCAATAGTAGGCCTACTGTGAGTTATGGTTAATGTTGAGGGAGTACTGCAGCCTAGCTCTACTACCATCCTGTGACTGGTCACCAATAGTAGGCCTACTGTGAGTTATGGTTAATGTTGAGGGAGTACTGCAGCCTAGCTCTACTACCATCCTGTGACTGGTCACCAATAGTAGGCCTACTGTGAGTTATGGTTAATGTTGAGGAGTACTGCAGCCTAGCTCTACTACCATCCTGTGACTGGTCACCAATAGTAGGCCTACTGTGAGTTATGGTTAATGTTGAGGAGTACTGCAGCCTAGCTCTACTACCATCCTGTGACTGGTCACCAATAGTAGGCCTACTGTGAGTTATGGTTAATGTTGAGGAGTACTGCAGCCTAGCTCTACTACCATCCTGTGACTGGTCACCAATAGTAGGCCTACTGTGAGTTATGGTTAATGTTGAGGGAGTTCTGCAGCCTAGCTCTACTACCATCCTGTGACTGGTCACCAATAGTAGGCCTACTGTGAGTTATGGTTAATGTTGAGGGAGTACTACAGCCTAGCTCTACTACCATCCTGTGACTGGTCACCAATAGTAGGCCTACTGTGAGTTATGGTTAATGTTGAGGGAGTACTGCAGCCTAGCTCTACTACCATCCTGTGACTGGTCACCAATAGTAGGCCTACTGTGAGTTATGGTTAATGTTGAGGGAGTACTGCAGCCTAGCTCTACTACCATCCTGTGACTGGTCACCAATAGTAGGCCTACTGTGAGTTATGGTTAATGTTGAGGGAGTACTACAGCCTAGCTCTACTACCATCCTGTGACTGGTCACCAATAGTAGGCCTACTGTGAGTTATGGTTAATGTTGAGGGAGTACTGCAGCCTAGCTCTACTACCATCCTGTGACTGGTCACCAATAGTAGGCCTACTGTGAGTTATGGTTAATGTTGAGGGAGTACTACAGCCTAGCTCTACTACCATCCTGTGACTGGTCACCAATAGTAGGCCTACTGTGAGTTATGGTTAATGTTGGGGAGTTCTGCAGCCTAGCTCTACTACCATCCTGTGACTGGTCACCAATAGTAGGCCTACTGTGAGTTATGGTTAATGTTGAGGGAGTACTGCAGCCTAGCTCTACTACCATCCTGTGACTGGTCACCAAGTGTAGCCTTATTTTGGTGGAGAAGCAAACCAGTTACTGTAGCCTAGTATACTGTATGTGTCAGTTTATGAATTAACTGGAGTCTGCAAGCATAGACTTAGTTATCCACAATTGCGCAGTTAGGTAAGGAAAGGGCCTACCTTTCATTTCTTAGGACAATTTATGTGGGGCAGAGGCGTTCTCAGTAGATATATTTTATTATTATGTTTCCGAACCCTCCACTCATCAGGACCGTCTGTCGGCCTGGCACGTGCATCTGAGAAGCTTTTGGAGGTGTATGCCCAGAGCTGCCGTTCGCAAGCTGTTTGCTCGCGCTAAATAAACCCATGCTGTCGCCTTTCCAAAATCCAAGAGAGCGGAGAAATACAGAGGAACTGACTGAACCCGAGAGTTTCAACGAATGGGATTCTTTTCAAAAGTGTTTTATTGGACAGAATTGTCCGTTAGTCCCTGGCTCCAGAATGAGAACAGAGAATTGAAGAGAGGTTGTTTTATTTCTAGGTTCTGCGTTTTATTTTTCCTTTATTTAACTAGGCAAGTCAGTTGAGAACAAATTCTTATTTTCAATGACGGCCTAGGAACAGTGGGTTAACTGCCTTGTTCAGGGGCAGAACGACAGAGTTCTGCTCGGGGATTCGATCGGTTACTAGTTCAAAGCTCCACTAGGCTACCTGCCACCCCACAGTCACGCGGGAGCTGTCTATGGTGCTGAAATAATAGCCTAGCCTAATCCTCAATAAGGTGAATCATGATAATTGGCTAACTGTTGAAAGCATCATCTCTTGAGGGTTGGGAAAAGTCCACAGCGATTTCAGTACCACAAGAGCTGTCCATGGTTCTGAAAACAGCGACACAGATTCCTGAATGCTGTGAATGAGACAGTATGCCAAATTTTGAGAAAACGGTATAGGCTATATGGCCTAAGATACAGAGAAAAGTTAAATGTTGCATCAGCACCACGTGAGCTCTCCATGGTTCTGAAAGAATAACTTAGAACTGCATTCATTTTTAATTGAGACTAGTGAGCCGCACTGCACTTAGCCTAAATAGAGTGTAGCCTACCTACACTCATCCAAAGACCACTGATCATGACGTGATTCTGACTGTATCTCGCTATACTTGGATCACGTGAGGCTTTGGACCCATACCAATTAATCCTTTAAATACACTGGCAAACAGGGTCCGACTCAGCTCTCTAAAACGCCAGGTGAAGCACTACATATTCGTCATCATGGCCATCGGTTCACATTCTCGGTTGTCAGTGGCTAACGGGCACCACGCGCGTTACTGACACAATAAACAAACCCGGTTCCCGCTGATGGAACCGAGAGAGAGGC
>NW_027016810.1:82500-92500 GCF_036934945.1 Oncorhynchus masou masou
GGGGCAGAGAGGGAGGGAGTGGGAGAGAGAGAGAGAGGTAGGGGCAGAGAGGGAGGGAGTGGGAGAGAGAGAGAGAGGTAGGGGCAGAGAGGTCAGCACCATCCCAGAGAGGGAAGGACAGAAAAAGGATGAAAGAAGGCAGGTAGAATAGAGAAAGAGGTGAGATGAGTGAGGGATGTGAAAGATGGTGAGAAGATTACATCTCTCTCACTCTCTCTTTCAGCATTGTCATTCTGGGAGCGTTCACACAGCATCTCTGACAGAAGCCCCCTCTTTCTCCCTCCCCCATATCTCTCTCTCTCACTCTTCTCCCTCCCCATATCTCTCTCTCTCTCTCCATCTGTTTGTTTCTCCACTGTAGTGAGTGAGGGACAGAGTGTTTCACCTCAGAAAAAGTCCAGTGTGCTAGATGTGTGGGTGAGTGGGTTCACATTGTCCTCCAGTATCTTTTGAAGACACCAGGCAGATCACTGCTGTAATGGAGGAGTTGGATCAGAACATGGGTCAGGATGGACCAGGCTGCTATAATGGAGGAGATGGACCAGGCTGCTATAATGGAGGAGATGGACTAGGCTGCTGTAATGGAGGAGATGGACCAGGCTGCTATAATGGAGGAGATGGATCAGGACATGTGTTCGGATGGACCAGGCTGCTATAATGGAGGAGATGGACCAGGCTGCTGTAATGGAGGAGATGGATCAGGCTGCTATAATGGAGGAGATGGATCAGGCTGCTATAATGGAGGAGATGGACCAGGCTGCTGTAATGGAAGAGATGGACCAGGCTGCTATAATGGAGGAGATGGATCAGGCTGCTGTAATGGAGGAGATGGACTAGGCTGTCGTAATGGAGGAGATGGACCAGGCTGCTGTAATGGAGGAGATGGACCAGGCTGCTATAATGGAGGAGATGGATCAGGACATGTGTTAGGATGGACCAGGCTGCTATAATGGAGGAGATGGACCAGGCTGCTGTAATGGAGGAGATGGATCAGGCTGCTGTAATGGAAGAGATGGACCAGGCTGCTATAATGGAGGAGATGGATCAGGCTGCTGTAATGGAGGAGATGGACTAGGCTGTCGTAATGGAGGAGATGGACTAGGCTGTTGTAATAGAGGAGATGGACCAGGCTGCCGTAATGGAGGAGATGGACCAGGCTGCTATAATGGAGGAGATGGACCAGGCTGCTGTAATGGAGGAGATGGACCAGGCTGCTGTAATGGAGGAGATGGATCAGGACATGGGATAGGATGGACGAGAATGCTGTAATGGAGGAGATGGATCAGGACATGGGATAGGATGGACGAGAATGCTGTAATGGAGGAGATGGATCAGGACATGGGATAGGATGGACGAGAATGCTGTAATGGAGGAGATGGATCAGGACATGGGTTAGGATGGACCAGGCTGCTGTAATGGAGGAGATGGATCAGGCTGCTGTAATGGAGGCGATGGATCAGGACATGGGTTAGGATGGACCAGGCTGCTGTAATGGAGGCGATGGATCAGGACATGGGTTAGGATGGACCAGGCTGCTGTAATGGAGGAGATGGATCAGGCTGCTGTAATGGAGGAGATGGATCAGGCTGCTGTAATGGAGGAGATGGATCAGGCTGCTGTAATGGAGGAGATGGATCAGGACATGGGTTAGGATGGACCAGGCTGCTGTAATGGAGGAGATGGACCAGGCTGCTATACTGGAGGAGATGGATTAGGACATGGGATAGGATGGACCAGAATGCTGTAATGGAGGAGATGGATCAGGACATGGGATAGGATGGACCAGGCTGCTGTAATGGAGGAGATGGATCAGGCTGCTGTAATGGAGGAGATGGATCAGGCTGCTGTAATGGAGGAGATGGACTAGGCTGTCGTAATGGAGGAGATGGACTAGGCTGTCGTAATAGAGGAGATGGACCAGGCTGCCGTAATGGAGGAGATGGACCAGGCTGCTATAATGGAGGAGATGGACCAGGCTGCTGTATTGGAGGAGATGGACCAGGACATGTGTTAGGATGGACCAGGCTGCTATAATGGAGGAGATGGACCAGGCTGCTATAATGGAGGAGATGGATCAGGCTGCTGTAATGGAGGAGATGGATCAGGCTGCTATAATGAAGGAGATGGACCAGGCTGCTGTAATGGAAGAGATGGACCAGGCTGCTATAATGGAGGAGATGGATCAGGCTGCTGTAATGGAGGAGATGGACTAGGCTGTCGTAATGGAGGAGATGGACTAGGCTGTCGTAATAGAGGAGATGGACCAGGCTGCCGTAATGGAGGAGATGGACCAGGCTGCTATAATGGAGGAGATGGACCAGGCTGCTGTAATGGAGGAGATGAATCAGGACATGGGTTAGGATGGACCAGGCTGCTGTAATGGAGGAGATGGACCAGGCTGCTATAATGGAGGAGATGGATCAGGACATGTGTTAGGATGGACCAGGCTGCTATAATGGAGGAGATGGACCAGGCTGCTATAATGGAGGATATGGACCAGGCTGCTGTAATGGAAGAGATGGACCAGGCTGCTATAATGGAGGAGATGGATCAGGCTGCTGTAATGGAGGAGATGGACTAGGCTGTCGTAATGGAGGAGATGGACTAGGCTGTCGTAATAGAGGAGATGGACCAGGCTGCCGTAATGGAGGAGATGGACCAGGCTGCTATAATGGAGGAGATGGACCAGGCTGCTGTAATGGAGGAGATGGACCAGGCTGCTGTAATAGAGGAGATGGATCAGGACATGGGATAGGATGGACGAGAATGCTGTAATGGAGGAGATGGATCAGGACATGGGTTAGGATGGACCAGGCTGCTGTAATGGAGGAGATGGATCAGGCTGCTATAATGGAGGAGATGGATCAGGCTGCTGTAATGGAGGAGATGGACCAGGCTGCTGTAATGGAGGCGATGGATCAGGACATGGGTTAGGATGGACCAGGCTGCTGTAATGGAGGCGATGGATCAGGACATGGGTTAGGATGGACCAGGCTGCTGTAATGGAGGACATGGACCAGGCTGCTGTAATGGAGGAGATGGATCAGGACATGGGTTAGGATGGACCAGGCTGCTGTAATGGAGGACATGGACCAGGCTGCTGTAATGGAGGAGAAGGATCAGGCTGCTGTAATGGAGGAGATGGATCAGGACATGGGTTAGGATGGACCAGGCTGCTGTAATGGAGGAGATGGACCAGGCTGCTATAATGGAGTAGATGGATCAGGACATGGGTTAGGATGGACCAGGCTGCTGTAATGGAGGAGATGGATCAGGCTGCTATAATGGAGGAGATGGACCAGGCTGCTGTAATGGAGGAGATGGATCAGGCTGCTATAATGGAGGAGATAGACCAAGCTGCTATAATGGAGGAGATGGACCAGGCTGCTGTAATGGAGGAGATGGACCAGGCTGCTGTAATGGAGGAGATGGATCAGGACATGGGATAGGATGGACCAGAATGCTGTAATGGAGGAGATGGATCAGGACATGGGATAGGATGGACCAGGCTGCTGTAATGGAGGAGATGGATCAGGACATGGGTCAGGATGGACCAGGCTGCTATAATGGAGGAGATGGATCAGGACATGGGTCAGGATGGACCAGGCTGCTATAATGGAGGAGATGGATCAGGACATGGGTCAGGATGGACAAGGCTGCTATAATGGAAGAGATGGATCAGGCTGCTATAATGGAGGAGATGGACCAGGCTGCTGTAATGGAGGAGATGGATCAGGACATGGGTTAGGTTGGACCAGGCTGCTGTAATGGAGGAGATGGATCAGGCTGCTATAATGGAGGAGATGGATCAGGCTGCTGTAATGGAGGCGATGGATCAGGCTGCTATAATGGAGGAGATGGATCAGGCTGCTGTAATGGAGGAGATGGATCAGGCTGCTATAATGGAGGAGATGGACCAGGCTGCTGTAATGGAGGAGATGGATCAGGACATGGGTTAGGATGGACCAGGCCTCTATAATGGAGGAGATGGATCAGGCTGCTATAATGGAGGAGATGGATCAGGCTGCTATAATGGAGGAGATGGATCAGGACATGGGTCAGGATGGACCAGGCTGCTATAATGGAGGAGATGGATCAGGCTGCTGTAATGGAGGAGATGGATCAGGACATGGGTCAGGATGGAACAGGCTGCTATAATGGAGGAGATGGATCAGGCTGCTATAATGGAGGAGATGGATCAGGCTGCTATAATGGAGGAGATGGACTAGGCTGCTGTAATGGAGGAGATGGATCAGGCTGCTATAATGGAGGAGATGGATCAGGCTGCTATAATGGAGGAGATGGATCAGGCTGCTATAATGGAGGAGATGGATCAGGCTGCTATAATGGAGGAGATGGACTAGGCTGCTGTAATGGAGGAGATGGACCAGGCTGCTGTAATGGAGGAGATGGATCAGGCTGCTATAATGGAGGAGATGGATCAGGACATGGGTCAGGATGGACCAGGCTGCTATAATGGAGGAGATGGATCTGGACATGGGTCAGGATGGACCAGGCTGCTATAATGGAGGAGATGGATCAGGACATGGGTCAGGATGGACCAGGCTGCTATAATGGAGGAGATGGATCAGGACATGGGTCAGGATGGACCAGGCTGCTGTAATGGAGGAGATGGATCAGGACATGGGTCAGGATGGACCAGGCTGCTATAATGGAGGAGATGGATCAGGACATGGGTCAGGATGGACCAGGCTGCTATAATGGAGGAGATGGATCAGGACATGGGTCAGGATGGACAAGGCTGCTATAATGGAGGAGATGGATCAGGACATGGGTTAGGATGGACCAGGCTGCTATAATGGAGGAGATGGATCAGGACATGGGTCAGGATGGACCAGGCTGCTATAATGGAGGAGATGGATCAGGACATGGGTCAGGATGGACCAGGCTGCTATAATGGAGGAGATGGATCAGGACATGGGTCAGGATGGATCAGGACAGCACCCGATCTCCTACATAGTGACTATTGACTGTAGCTCACAGAACAGACAGGAAGACATCCATTTAGAGCTCTGATTGATGCGTTCAAAGCTTTCAAGATTGACGTTGAGGTCATTTAGCAGACACCATTAACCAGAGCGACTTACAGGAGCAATTCCCATTAAGTCCCTTGCTCACAGATTTTACACCTCATTGGCTTGGGGGATTCGAACCAGCGACCTTTCAGTTACTGGCACAAAGCTCTTAACCGCTCGGCTACCTGCCATCCTGAGACGGTTAAGGGGGGGAAGTATAAACGAATATAGCCGTATAAGTTAGCAGAATCACATTAGGTGCTGGACAAGGGGGAACACCCCGGCCCTAACACTCAGCAGGATGTGTCTTTGCTAAGTACATAACACTTAGAGTCTTCAGGTCTCGGGGAGGGTGACATCACTGTGTAAGGATGACATCACTGTGTGACGCACAGTCAGACGTGATGCACACTATAGACATGACATCATCGACACCAGTGTAGCCCATAGGACTCTGGGCGATGACAGCTGTGCACGACCTCAGCTAAATACCTCACCACAATGACATCATCGACACCAGTGTAGCCTTGTGTAAATTAAAGTGTGTCCAGCTTCATGTATGGAAAAAATATAAAAACGCAACATTTCTCTACCATAAGCCACCTCCAATGTTGTTTTAGAGAACTTGGCAGTACATCCAACCGGCCTCACAACAGACCACGTGTAACCAGCCCAGGACCTCCACATCCGGCTTCTTCCCCTGGGGATAGTCTGAGACCAGCCACCCGGACAGCTGATCAAACTGTGGGTTTGATGACAGCTGATCAAACTGTGGGTTTGATGACAGCTGATCAAACTGTGGGTTTGATGACAGCTGATCAAACTGTGGGTTTGATGACAGCTGATCAAACTGTGGGTTTGATGACAGCTGATCAAACTGTGGGTTTGCACAAATCGAAGAATTTCTGCACAAACTGTCAGAAACCGTCTCAGGGAAGCTGATCTGAGTGCTCGTCATCCTCACCAGGCTCTTGACCTGACTGCAGTTCAGCATCGTAACCGACTTCAGTGGGCAAATGATCACCTTCAATGGCCACTGGCACGCTGGAGAGGTGTGCTCTTCATGGATGAATCCCAGTTTCAACTGTACCGGGCAGATGGCAGACAACGTGTATGGTGTTGTGTGGGCGAGCAGTTTGCTGATGTCAACATTATGAACAGAGTGCCCCATGGTGGCAGTGGGGTTATGGTATGGGCAGGCATAAGCTATGGACAATGAACACAATTGCATTTTATCAATGGCAATTTGGATGTACAGAGACACCGTGATGAGATCCTGAGGCCTGTTGTCCTGCCTTTCATCCGCCGCCATCATGTTTCAGCATGATAATGCACAGCCCCATGTCACAAGCATCTGTATACAATTCCTGGAAGCTGAAAATGTCCCAGTTCTGCCTCGCTGCATGAGGCAAATGGTCACCAGATACTGACTGGGTTTCTGATCCACACCCCTACCTTTTCTTAAGGTATCTGTGACCAACAGATGCATATCTGTATTCCCAGTCATGTGAAATCCGTAGACTGGGGCCTAATTCATTTATAACAATTGACTGATTTCCTTATATGAACTGTAACTCAGTAAACTCTTTGAAATTGTTGCATGTTGCGTTTATATTTTTGTTCAGTGTAAACCAGTGCAGGTAATGTGATGTATTCATGTATTTACTTCACTGAGTAGTGTGTGTGCGCTTGTGTGCACCTGTGTGTGTGTGTGTGTGTGTGTGTGTGTGTGTGTGTGTGTGTGTGTGTGTGTGTGTGTGTGTGTGTGTGTGAGTGTGTGTGTGTGTGTGTGTGTGTGTGTGTGTGTGTGTGTGTGTGTGTGTGTGTGGACCTGTTTAACTATTCTTGTGGGGACCGGAAATCCCCATAAGAGAAGTAAACAAACAAACATTTGACCAAATGGGGACATTTTGTTAGTCCCCACAAGGTTACATGCTATTTCTAGGGGGTTTAGGGTTAAGGTTAGAATTACTGTTATAAGTCGCTCTGGATAAGAGCGTCTGCTAAATGACTTAAATGTAATGTAAATGTAATTACTTTAAGGGTTAGGGTTAGTTTTAGGGTTTAGGGTTAAGGTTAGAATTACTGTTATAATTACCTTAAGGGTTAGGGTTAGTTTTAGGGTTTGGGGTTAGGAGCTAGGGTTAGGAGCTAGGGTTAATGTTAGAATTACTGTTAGAATTACCTTAAGGGTTAGGGTTAGTTTTAGGGTTAGGAGCTAGGGTTAGGATCTAAGGGTTAAGGTTAGAATTAGTGTTAGAATTACCTTAAGGGTTAGGGTTAGGTTTAGGAGCTAGGGTTAGGTTTAGGGTTTAGGGTTAGGAGCTAGGGTTAAGTTTAGGGTTAGGGTTAGGAGCTAGGGTTAGTTTTAGGGTTTAGGGTTAGGAGCTAGGGTTAGTTTTAGGGTTTAGGGTTAGGAGCTAGGGTTAGGGTTAGTTTTAGGAGCTAGGTTTAGGTTTTAGGGTTAGGAGCTAGGGTTAAGTTTAGGGTCAGGGTTAGGAGCTAGGGTTAGTTTTAGGGTTTAGGGTTAGGAGCTAGGGTTAGTTTTAGGGTTAGGACCTAGGGTTAGGGTTAGTTTTAGGAGCTATGGTTAGGTTTTTGGGTTAAGGTTAGGGTTAGAGAAAATAGGATTTTGAATGGGACTTAATTGATTGTGTCTCCCCACAAGGTTAGCTGTACAAGACTGTGTGTGTGTGTGTGTGTGTGTGTGTGTGTGTGTGTGTGTGTGTGTGTGTGTGTGTGTGTGTGTGTGTGTGTGTGTGTGTGTGTGTGTGTGTGTGTGCGTGCGTGCGTGCGTGCGTGCGTGCGTGCGTGCGTGCGTGCCTGTATGCGTGCGTGTGTGTGTGTGTGGTGGTAGATGCAGACTGTTTTATTGGTGTGTTCCAGAAGGTTGGCTGTACAAGACTGTCTGTGGTCTCTACTGGTAGATGCAGACTGTTTTATTGGTGTGTTCCAGAAGGTTAGCTGTACAAGACTGTCTGTGGTCTCTACTGGTAGATGCAGACTGTTTTATTGGTGTGTTCCAGAAGGTTAGCTGTACAAGACTGTCTGTGGTCTCTACTGGTAGATGCAGACTGTTTTATTGGTGTGTTCCAGAAGGTTAGCTGTACAAGACTGTCTGTGGTCTCTACTGGTAGATGCAGACTGTTTTATTGGTGTGTTCCAGAAGCAGGACTGGAGGAGTGGGCCAAAAAGCCTGGTCAGACAACCCATGTCTCAACGGGGTAGAGGAGAGAGAATCACTTAAACAACCACCGCACTGCGACGGGACCTGAAGATGACCCAGAACTCAACTTGACTGCTTACCAGACAACACCAGATCAGACTAGACCGGAACGTCTTGTACTACTCTACTTTACTGCACTTGATTGAGCTTGCCTGGCACAATGGAACCAATTAAATAGTCCCAAAAGTGCAAATCCTGTCCTTCTTCCAGGCTCAATCAAAGGCACAAGAGAGAGAGATAAAGCCCTTCAATTGAAATTTGAATTGAATTGAGAGAGACAGAGAAAGAGAGAGAGAAAGAGAGAGAGAAAGAGAGACAGAGAAAGGGAGACAGAAAAAGAGAGAGAGAAAGAGAGATAGAGAAAGAGAGGGTGGGAGGTGAGAGAGCAGGATATGGGTCTGGACAGAGTGAGGTCCGGACTCATTAGCTAGATAGGCATTTTTTGGCCATTTGGCTCAAAGTCTCTAAGACACACACACACTGATCTGCTGATTGATGGAGAGGAGAGGGAGGTTAGGGAGGCTAGGAGAGGGGGAGAAAAGGAGGAGGGATGGAGGGAGAGAGGGGGAGGAGGGAGAGAGAGAGAGCTAATGGGCCTAATATAAGTCTGGTGTGGAGTAAGCACTCTAGCTCCCAGCATCAGCACTCTGAGAGAGAGAGAGTCAAAGAAGAAGAGAAGAGGAGAAAACAAAGGAAGAAAGGGAGGGAGTGCCATTCTTACTAAAACCAAGAACTCACCTCAGCCCTCCCATCGATCTCTCCTCTCCTCCATCTCTCCCTCTTTCCATCTTTCCCTCTTGGGTTTTTCCTCCCTCCTGACCTCCGTCCCTCCATCCATCGTTCCTTCCATCCCTCCATCTCTCACTCTTCCTGCTGAGCTGCGGTTTGTCATCCCTCCCTCTATCCCCCTCTACTTCCATCCCTCCCTCTATCCCCCTCTACTTCCATCCCTCCCTCTATCCCCCTCTACTTCCACCCCTCCCTCTATCCCCCTCTACTTCCATCCCTCCAATCTTTCTCTCTGCTGAGTGTTGGGTTTTGCCTTCAGCAGTGAACAGCAAATCTCCCTCTCCCTGATTCATCACTGACTGCCTTTCAATTAACAAGAAAACACTCTGCAGGAAAGAGATGGAAGGGGGAGAGATCGAATGAGAAGGTAGAGACAAATAGGGGGGATTATGGGAGGAGGGAGGGAGAGGGGGATGAAGAAGAGATTTGGGAGAGCGAGGGTGACTGAAGAGAGAGGGTCTGGGATAGTAAAAGAGGGGAGGGAAGATAAGAAAAAAGGGGGAGAGAAGATAGATAGAAGAGGGAGAGAAGAGGGAGAAAAGGGGGAGTGAAGAGGGAGAAAGGAGGGAGAGAAGAGGAAGAAAATGGGGAGAGAAGAGGGAGAAAGGGGGGAGAGAAGAGGGAGAAAGGGGGAGAGAAGAGGGAGAAAGGGGGAGAGAAGAGGAAGAAAATGGGGAGAGAAGAGGGAGAAAGGGGGGATAGAAGAGGGAGAAAGGGGGGAGAGAAGAGGAAGAAAATGGGGAGAGAAGAGGGAGAAAGGGGGGAGAGAAGAGGGAGAAAGGGAGGAGAGAAGAGGGAGAAAGGGGGGAGAGAAGAGGGAGAAAGGGAGGAGAGAAGAGGGAGAAAATGGGGAGAAAGGGGGAGAGAAGAGGGAGAAAGGGAGGAGAGAAGAGGGAGAAAATGGGGAGAAAGGGGGGAGAACGGGGGGAGAGAAGAGAGAGAGAGAAGA
>NW_027016810.1:100000-110000 GCF_036934945.1 Oncorhynchus masou masou
GACTACCCTACATTCAGAGAAACAGAGAAAAGACTACCCTACATTCAGAGAAACAGAGAGAAGACTACCCTACATTCAGAGAAACAGAGAGAAGACTACCCTACATTCAGAGAAACAGAGAGAAGACTACCCTACATTCAGAGAAACAGAGAGAAGACTACCTTACATTCAGAGAAACAGAGAGAAGACTACCCTACATTCAGAGAAACCGAGAGAAGACTACCCTACATTCAGAGAAACAGAGAGAAGACTACCCTACATTCAGAGAAACAGAGAGAAGACTACCCTACATTCAGAGAAACAGAGAGAAGACTAGTAAACATTACACTCACAAAAGCTCACAAAAATTTCACCCAATACATATGGGAGTTTGTTTTCAAATTCTTTGTGGGTCTGTGTAATCTGAGGAAGATATGTGTCTCTAATATGGTCATACATTTGGCCATATTACATTTTGTGGGCAGTGTGCACATAGCCGGTCTTCTCTTGAGAGCCAGGTCTGACTACGGCGGCCTTTCTCAATAGCAAGACTATGCTCACTGAGTCTGTACATAGTCAAAGCTTTCCTTAAGTTTGGGTCAGTCACAGTGGTCAGGTATTCTGCCACTGTGTTCTCTCTGTTTAGGGCCAAATAGCATTCTAGTGTGCTCTGTTTTTTGTTGATTCTTTCCAATGTGTCAAGTAATTATGTTATGAACTTGAGTGAAGACCCAAACGCGGTTTTAACAGAAAACAGAGTTCTTTAATAAAAACAGGAATGGCATAAATCCTCTTCCAACGTAGTCAATGGAACAAAAGAACGTAGTATAATGCAGGATGCACCTGCCATGCAGACTCTGACAGGACAGGACAAGGTGGAAGCAAACGAGACGACAGCTTGCTTCTGGCATCAAAAAACACAAACAAGAATCAGACACTGAAAGTAGCAGGAACAGAGAAAGAAATAGAGACCTAATCAGAGGGGGAAGAGAGAACAGGTGGGGAAAGAGAGAATGAGCTAGTTAGGGGAAATGTAGAACAGCTGAGGGATGAGAGACAGAGAAGGTAACCTAAAAAGACCAGCAGAGAGAGAGAATGAAGAGAAAGGACAGGAACAGACATAACAAGACATGACAGTACCCCCCCACTCACCGAGCGCCTCCTGGCGCACTCGAGGAGGAAACCTGGCGGCAACGGAGGAAATCATCGATCAGCGAACGGTCCAGCACGTCCCGAGAGGGAACCCAACTCCTCTCCTCAGGACCGTACCCCTCCCAATCCACTAGGTACTGATGACCACGGCCCCGAGGGCGCATGTCCAAAATCTTACGAACCCTGTAGATGGGTGCGCCCTCGACAAGGATGGGGGGAGGGACGAGCGGGGGCGCGAAGAACGGGCTTAACACAGGAGACATGGAAGACCGGGTGAACGCGACGAAGATAGCGCTGGAGAAGAAGTCGCACTGCGACAGGATTAATGACCTGGGAAATACGGAACGGACCAATGAACCGCGGGGCCAACTTGCGAGAAGCTGTCTTAAGGGGAAGGTTCTGAGTGGAGAGCCATACTCTCTGACCGCAACAATATCTAGGACTCTTGGTCCTACGCTATTAGCGGCCCTCACAGTCTGCGCCCTATTACGGCAAAGTGCCGACCTGACCCCCTTCCAGGTGCGCTCGCAACGCTGGACAAAAGCCTGAGCGGAGGGGACGCAGGACTCGGCGAGCTGAGATGAGAACAGCGGAGGCTGGTACCCGAGGCTACACTGAAAAGGGGATAGACCGGTAGCAGACGAGGGAAGCGAGTTGTGGGCGTACTCTGCCCAGGGAGCTGTTCTGACCAAGACGCAGGGTTACGAAAAGAAAGACTGCGTAAAATGCGACCAACAGTCTGATTGGCCCGTTCGGCTTGACCGTTAGACTGGGGATGAAAGCCGGACGAGAGACTGACGGAAGCCCCAATCAAACGGCAAAACTCCTCCAAAATTGAGACGTGAACTGCGGGCCTCTGTCGGAAACGACGTCAGACGGAAGGCCATGAATTCGGAAAACATTCTCGATAATGATCTGAGCCGTCTCCTTAGCAGAAGGGAGCTTATCGAGAGGAATGAAATGAGCCGCCTTAGAGAATCTATCGACAACCGTAAGAATAACTGTCTTCCCCGCTGATGAAGGCAGTCCGGTGATAAAATCTAAAGCGATGTGAGACCACGGTCGAGAGGGAATGGGAAGCGGTCTGAGACGGCCGGCAGGAGGAGAGTTCCCAGATTTAGTCTGCGCGCAGACCGAACAAGCGGCGACAAATCGACGCGCGTCACGTTCCCGAGTGGGCCACCAGAAACGCTGGCGAATGGAAGCGAGCGTACCCCGAACGCCGGGGTGGCCGGCTAACTTGGCAGAGTGGGCCCACTGAAGAACGGCCGGACGAGTAGGAACGGGAACGAACAGAAGGTTCCTAGGACAAGCTCGCGGCGACGGAGTGTGAGCGAGTGCTTGCTTTACCTGCCTCTCAATTCCCCAGACAGTCAACCCGACAACACGCCCCTCAGGGAGAATCCCATCGGGGTCGGTGGAGACCTCAGAAGAACTGAAGAGACGAGATAAAGCATCAGGCTTGGTGTTTTTGAGCCCGGACGATAAGAAATAACAAACTCGAAACGAGCGAAAAACAGAGCCCAACGAGCCTGACGCGCATTAAGTCGTTTGGCTGAACGGATGTACTCAAGGTTCCTATGGTCAGTCCAAACGACAAAAGGAACGGTCGCCCTCCAACCACTGTCGCCATTCGCCTAGGGCTAAGCGGATGGCGAGCAGTTCGCGATTACCAACATCATAGTTACGTTCTGACGGCGATAAGCGATGAGAGAAAAACGCGCAAGGATGGACCTTGCCGTCAGAGAGAGAGCGCTGAGAAAGAATGGCTCCCACGCCCACCTCTGACGCGTCAACCTCAACAACAAACTGTCTAGAGATGTCAGGTGTAACAAGAATAGGTGCGGATGTAAAACGATTCTTAAGAAGATCAAAAGCTCCCTGGGCGGAAACGGACCACTTAAAGCACGTCTTAACAGAAGTAAGGGCTGTGAGAGGAGCTGCCACCTGACCGAAATTACGGATGAAACGACGGTAGAAATTAGCGAAGCCCAGAAAGCGCAGCAGCTCGACGCGTGACTTAGGAACGGGCCAATCAATGACAGCCTGGACCTTAGCGGGATCCATCTTAATGCCCTCAGCGGAAATAACGGAACCGAGAAAAGGGACAGAGGCGGCATGAAAAGTGCACTTCTCAGCCTTCACATAAAGACAGTTCTCCAAAAGGCGCTGGAGGACGCGTCGCACGTGCTGAACATGAATCGAGAGAGATGGTGAAAAAATCAGGATATCATCCATGTAAACGAAAACAAAAATGTTCAGCATGTCTCTCAGGACGTCGTTAACTAGTGCCTGAAAGACAGCTGGAGCGTTAACGAGGCCGAAAGGAAGAACCCGGTATTCAAAGTGCCCTAACGGAGTGTTAAACGCCGTCTTCCACTCGTCCCCCTCCCTGATGCGCACGAGATGGTAGGCGTTACGAAGGTCCAATTTGGTGAAAAACCTGGCTCCCTGCAGGATCTCGAAGGCTGAAGACATAAGAGGAAGCGGATAACGATTCTTAACTGTTATGTCATTCAGCCCTCGATAATCCACGCATGGGCGCAGGGACCCGTCCTTCTTCTGAACAAAAAAAGAACCCCGCGCCGGCGGGGGAGGAGGAGGAGACTATGGTACCGGCGTCGAGCGAAACCGACAAATAATCCTCGAGAGCCTTACGTTCGGGAGCCGACAGAGAGTATAATCTACCCCGGGGGGGAGTAGTTCCCGGAAGGAGATCAATACTACAGTCATACGACCGGTGTGGAGGGAGAGAAGTGGCCTTGGAACGACTGAACACCGTGCGCAGATCGTGATACTCCTCCGTCACCCCTGTCAAATCACCAGGCTCCTCCTGTGAAGAAGAGACAGAGGAAACAGGAGGGATAGCAGACATTAAACAGGTTACATGACAAGAAACATTCCAGGATAGGATAGTATTACTAGACCAATTAATAGAAGGGTTATGGCGCACTAGCCAGGGATGACCCAAAACAACAGGTGTAAAAGGTGAACGAAAAATTAAAAAAGAAATGGTTTCGCTATGATTACCAGAGACAGTGAGGGTTAAAGGCAGCGTCTCACGCTGAATCTTGGGGAGAGAACTACCATCTAAAGCGAACAAGGCCCTGGGCTCCCTAACTGTCTGAGAGGAATGTCATGTTCCCGAGCCCAGGTCTCGTCCATAAAACAGCCCTCCGCCCCAGAGTCTATCAAGGCACTGCAGGAAGCAGATGAACCGGGCCAGCGGAGATGGACCGGAAAGGTAGTGCGTGATCCAGAAGGAGAGGCCTGAGTAGTTGCGCTCACCAGTAGCCCTCCTCTTACTGATGAGCTCTGGCTTTTACTGGACATGAGGTGACAAAATGACCAGCGGAGCCGCAGTAGAGACAGAGGCGATTGGTGATTCTCCGTTCCCTCTCCTTGGCCGAGATGCGAATACCCCCCAGCTGCATAGGCTCAGCATCCGAGCCGGCGGGGGAGGGAGGCAGTGATGCGGCAGGTGGCAGTGATGTGGAGAGGGGAGCAACGGAGAACGTGAGCTCCTTTCCACGAGCTCGGCGACGAAGATCAAACCGTCGCTCTATGCGAATAGCGAGAGCTATTAAGGAGTCCAGACTGGAAGGAACCTCCCGGGAGAGGATCTCATCCTTAACCTCGACGTGGAGACCCTCCAGAAAACGAGCGAGCAAAGCCGGCTCGTTCCAGTCACTAGAGGCAGCGAGAGTGCGAAACTCAATAGAATAATCCGATATGGATCTATTCCCCTGACATAGGGAAGACAGGGCCCTGGAAGCCTCCTCGCCAAAAACAGAACGGTCAAAAACCCGTATCATCTCCTCCTTAAAGTCCTGATACTGGTTAATACACTCAGCCCTCGCCTCCCAGACTGCCGTGCCCCACTCACGCGCCCGTCCGGTAAGGAGAGAAATGACGTAGGCGATGCGGGCTGCGCTCCTGGAGTAAGTGTTGGGCTGGAGAGAGAACACCACATCACACTGAATGAGGAATGAGCGGCACTCAGTGGGCTCCCCAGAGTAACACGGCGGGTTGTTGATCCTGGGCTCCGGAGACTCGGAAACCCTGGAAGTGGGCGGTGGATCGAGGTGGAGTTGGTGAACCCGTCTTGTGAGGTCGGAGACTTGGACGGCCAGGGTCTCAACGGCATGTTGAGCAGCAGACAATTCCTCCTCGTGTCTGCCTAGCATCGCTCCCTGGATCTCGACGGCGGAGTGAAAAGGATCCGGAGCCGCTGGGTCCATTCTTGGTCTGATTCTTCTGTTATGAACTTGAGTGAAGACCCAAACGCGGTTTTAACAGAAAACAGAGTTCTTTAATAAAAACAGGAATGGCATAAATCCTCTTCCAACGTAGTCAATGGAACAAAAGAACGTAGTATAATGCAGGATGCACCTGCCATGCAGACTCCGACAGGACAGGACAAGGTGGAAGCAAACGAGACGACAGCTTGCTTCTGGCATCAAAAAACACAAACAAGAATCAGACACTGAAAGTAGCAGGAACAGAGAAAGAAATAGAGACCTAATCAGAGGGGGAAGAGAGAACAGGTGGGGAAAGAGAGAATGAGCTAGTTAGGGGAAATGTAGAACAGCTGAGGGATGAGAGACAGAGAAGGTAACCTAAAAAGACCAGCAGAGAGAGAGAATGAAGAGAAAGGACAGGAACAGACATAACAAGACATGACAAATTATCTTTTTGTTTTCTCTTGAGTTGGTTGGGTCTAATCGTGTTGCTGTCCTGGGGCTCTGTGGGGTGTGTTTGTGTTTATGAACAGAACCCCAGGACCAGCTTGCTTAGGGGACTCTTCTCCAGGTTCATCTCTCTGTAGGTGATGGCTTTGTAATGGAAGGTTTGTGAATCGCTTCCTTTTAGGTTGTTGTAGAATTTAACGGCCCTTTTCTGGATTTTGATAATTAGAGGGTATCGGCCTAATTTTGCTTTGCAGGCATTATCTGGTGTTTTACGTTGTACACAGAGGATATTTTTGCAGAATTCTGCACGAAGAGTCTCAATTTGGTGTTTGTTCCAAGAGTGAGCAAAGCTGTCATCAAGGTAAAGGGTGGCGACTTTGAAGAATCTAAAATATTAAATATATTTTGATTTGTTTAACACTTTTTTGGTTACTACATGATGTGTAGTATTTCATATTTTTGATGCCTTCGCTAATATTCAACAATGTAGAAAATAGTGACAATAAAGAAAAGCCCTGGAATGAGTAGGTGTCCAAACCTTTGACTGGAACTGTATATAGTTATAAATGATTTTGTTGTTTGGTGAACTCGGTCGGGCGTCGACCCTGGAAATCATCAACACGCAGACGACATGGCAAAATGTGGAGAAGTTCATTCATTTGCTTTAAAACTGCTAAATGTTCTCTCGCCAACAACAGGGCTGTGAACAGTTTGGGGTTGCTTGGGTTGTGAGGTAGGGGCTTGATACAATGTCAATAAGTGACCAAATCCATCCAAACCTTTGCCCCTAGGAAATCTGTGTGACCAGGCCTTCTGAAATAGTACCAGATTACCCCTGCCCCAGTGTATCTAGATGCCAGCCACAAGTCATTTGAGAATATGGGAGGTTCTTTTGTGTGTGTGTGTGTGTGTGTGTGTGTGTGTGTGTGTGTACGCGGAAGGGGTTAGGAAGGCACACACACACACACACACACACACACACACACACACAATCACACACATACACACAATCACATAAACAAATCCCGACCACCAGAGGTCAGCAGTCACCAACAAAGTGAATAGAGTTTGTGGTCTGGAGCGTTAACGCCAGTGTTCTTTCATTCTGAGCAGTGCACATTTTTATTCTAGCTCAGCGCAAACATACCTGATTTAGCTAATGGAGGGCAATATGGGGTTAGCAAGATCAGCGGAGGAATCAGAACAGAAATCAACAGAACACAGCAGCAGGCTTGCCCTGTCGAGACCAGTGCTCATTGTAGTTTCTGCACCCGAACTAACACTTACTTGATAATCAACTCTTCCAACTCATCATCAAGCCTTTCATTATTTAAATCAAGTGTGTTAAGTGTTACGGCAAAAACTAAATGTGAAGAGACACACAAAGGTACAGACACGAAGACACGCACTCTACACACACGTACATTGTAATATTATTGTATGGTGGTATTATACATGTTGTATTGTAGTGGTGTAATATTGTTTTATTATCCATGTTGTATTGTAGTGGTGTAATATTGTTGTATGGTGGTATTATACATGTTGTATTGTAGTGGTGTAATATTGTTGCATTATACATGTTGTATTGTAGTGGTGTAATATTGTTGTATGGTGTTATTATACATGTTGTATTGTAGTGGTGTAGTGGTGTAATATTGTTGTATTATACATGTTGTATTGTAGTGGTGTAATATTGTTGTATTATACATGTTGTATTGTAGTGGTGTAATATTGTTGTATGGTGGTATTATACATGTTGTATTGTAGTGGTGTAATATTGTTGTATGGTGGTATTATACATGTTGTATTGTAGTGGTGTAATATTGTTGTATGGTGGTTGTATACATGTTGTATTGTAGTGGTGTAGTGGTGTAATATTGTTGTATTATACATGTTGTATTGTAGTGGTGTAATATTGTTGTATTATACATGTTGTATTGTAGTGGTGTAATATTGTTGTATGGTGGTATTATACATGTTGTATTGTAGTGGTGTAATATTGTTGTATGGTGGTATTATACATGTTGTATTGTAGTGGTGTAATATTGTTGTATGGTGGTATTATCCATGTTGTATTGTAGTGGTGTAATATTGTTGTATGGTGGCATTATACATGTTGTATTGTAGTGGTGTAATATTGTTGTATTATACATGTTGTATTGTAGTGGTGTAATATTGTTGTATGGTGTTATTATACATGTTGTATTGTAGATGTGTAGTGGTGTAATATTGTTGTATTATACATGCTGTATTGTAGTGGTGTAATATTGTTGTATGGTGGTATTATACATGTTGTATTGTAGATGTGTAGTGGTGTAATATTGTTGTATGATGGTATTATACATGTTGTATTGTAGTGGTGTAATATTGTTGTATGATGGTATTATACATGTTGTATTGTAGTGGTGTAATATTGTTGTATGGTGGTATTATACATGTTGTATTGGTGTAATATTGTTGTATGGTGGTATTATACATGTTGTATTGTAGTGGTGTAATATTGTTGTATGGTGGTATTATACATGTTGTATTGTAGATGTGTAGTGGTGTAATATTGTTGTATGATGGTATTATACATGTTGTATTGTAGTGGTGTAATATTGTTGTATGGTGGTATTATACATGTTGTATTGTAGTGGTGCAATATTGTTGTATAGTGGTATTATACATGTTGTATTGTATATGTGTAATATTGTTGTATGGTGGCATTATACATGTTGTATTGTAGTGGTGTAATATTGTAGGAATATTGTAGATGTGTAGTGGTGTAATATTGTTGTATGGTGGTATTATACATGTTGTATTGGTGTAATATTGTTGTATGGTGGTTGTATACATGTTGTATTGTAGATGTGTAATATTGTTGTATGGTGGTATTATACATGTTGTATTGTAGATGTGTAGTGGTGTAATATTGTTGTATGATGGTATTATACATGTTGTATTGTAGTGGTGTAATATTGTTGTATGGTGGTATTATACATGTTGTATTGTAGTGGTGCAATATTGTTGTATAGTGGTATTATACATGTTGTATTGTATATGTGTAATATTGTTGTATGGTGGCATTATACATGTTGTATTGTAGTGGTGTAATATTGTTGTATGGTGGTATTATACATGTTGTATTGTAGTGGTGTAATATTGTTGTATGGTGGTATTATACATGTTGTATTGTAGAGGACCCAGCCTCGACACTGGACAAATGTCAGTCCGTAGAAGATAAGTGTTTGTGACAGTCATTTCTCTCATTGGACTGTTAAATGCCCCCCCCCCTCACCTCTGTCCCAGACCTCCGCCTCCATCCCCACGACAACAAACACCTACTGCCTGTGGAGGTGTGGGGGAGTCAGGGGGGAAGGGCCAGACAGGGAGTGCAAGTTGAGGCAGAGGGGGGAGGTGTCGGGAAGAATGGTGGGAGTCAGAGAGGGAGACTGGGAGGGAGACAGGGAGGGAGACAGGGAGGGAGACTGGGAGGGAGACAGGGAGGGAGAAAGGGAGGGAGACTGGGAGGGAGACAGGGAGGGAGACTGGGAGGGAGACTGAGAGGGAGACAGGGAGGGAGACAGGGAGGGAGACTGGGAGGGAGACAGGGAGGGAGACTGGGAGGGAGACTGGGAGGGAGACAGGGAGGGAGACTGGGAGGGAGACAGGGAGGGAGACAGGGAGGGAGACTGGGAGGGAGACTGGGAGGGAGACTGGGAGGGAGACAGGGAGGGAGACAGGGAGGGAGACTGGGAGGGAGACAGGGAGGGAGACAGGGAGGAGACTGAGAGGGAGACTGGGAGGGAGACTGGGAGGGAGACAGGGAGGGAGACAGGGAGGGAGACTGAGAGGGAGACAGGGAGGGAGACTGGGAGGGAGACAGGGAGGGAGACTGGGAGGGAGACTGGGAGGGAGACTGGGAGGGAGACTGGGAGGGAGACAGGGAGGGAGACTGGGAGGGAGACAGGGAGGGAGACAGGGAGGGAGACTGGGAGGGAGACTGGGAGGGAGACAGGGAGGGAGACAGGGAGGGAGACAGGGAGGGAGACTGGGAGGGAGACAGGGAGGGAGACCGGGAGGGAGACCGGGAGGGAGACCGGGAGGGAGACCGGGAGGGAGACAGGGAGGGAGACAGGGAGGGAGACAGGGAGGGAGACTGGGAGGGAGACAGGGAGGGAGACTGGGAGGGAGAC
>NW_027016810.1:115000-117613 GCF_036934945.1 Oncorhynchus masou masou
CTCAATAGGAGGTTGAGAGAAGGAGAGAAACAGACAGGAGACCTTCTGAGTGAAGTCAAGGGGAGAATCAAAGAGAAAAGGAGAGAGTGACGGGTAAGACAGAGGTTTGGATAGAAAGGAAATCAATGAAAGAAGACAGAAACAGAAGTCAGGTAGAACAGTGCTATTAGAGAATAAAAAGAGATGGAGGAAGGGGAAGGAGAGAGAAAGAGCGAGAGATGAAGGGGGGAGGAGAGAGAGGTGGAAGGAGAGAGAAAGAGAGAGAGATGAAGAGGGGAGGAGAGAGAGAAGAGCGTTGATGAAAGTGACTAGCTAGTAGGATTAGCTCTAGCAGGAAAGCTGACTGTCATCATAGAGATTATACTCCTCCCTCCCCTCCTCCCTCTCCCCTCGGTCTTCCACCCTCCCTCTCCCCTCGGTCTTCCCTCCTCCCCATCCCCTCGGTCTTCCCCTCCTCCTCATCCCCTCTGTCTTCCCCTCCTCCCCATCCCTCTGTCTTCCCTCCTCTTCATCCCCTCTGTCTTCCCCTCCTCCCCACCCCCTCGGTCTTCCCCTCCTCCTCATCCCCTCTGTCTTCCCCTCCTCCCCATCCCCTCTGTCTTCCCCTCCTCTTCATCCCCTCTGTCTTCCCCTCCTCCCCATCCCCTCGGTCTTCCCCTCCTCCTCATCCCCTCTGTCTTCCCCTCCTCCCCATCCCCTCTGTCTTCCCCTCCTCTTCATCCCCTCTGTCTTCCCCTCCTCCTCATCCCCTCGATCTTCCCCTCCTCCTCATCCCCTCGGTCTTCCCCTCCTCCTCATCCCCTCTGTCTTCCCCTCCTCCTCATCCCCTCGGTCTTCCCCTCCTCCTCATCCCCTCTGTCTTCCCCTCCTCATCCCCTCGATCTTCCCCTCCTCCTCATCCCCTCTGTCTTCCCCTCCTCCTCATCCCCTCTGTCTTCCCCTCCTCCTCATCCCCTCGATCTTCCCCTCCTCCTCATCCCCTCTGTCTTCCCCTCCTCCTCATCCCCTCTGTCTTCCCCTCCTCCTCATCCCCTCTGTCTTCCCCCATCCCCTCTGTCTTCCCCTCCTCCTCATCCCCTCTGTCTTCCCCTCCTCCCCATCCCCTCTGTCTTCCCCTCCTCCCCATCCCCTCTGTCTTCCCCTCCTCCCCATCCCCTCGGTCTTCCCCTCCTCCTCATCCCCTCTGTCTTCCCCTCCTCCTCATCCACCCTGTCTTCCCCTCCTCCTCATCCCCTCGGTCTTCCCCTCCTCCCCATCCCCTCGGTCTTCCCCTCCTCCCCATCCCCTCTGTCTTCCCCTCCTCCTCATCCCCTCTGTCTTCCCCTCCTCCTCATCCTCCCATCTTTCTACAAACTGGAGGTCCCTTTGCCGCCTTTCCCCTAATTTCTACTGCAAACACACTCAAATACATGATAACAGACACACTGGCGCACACAAACATGCATATACACAAACACACACACTCGCATGTTTACACTAGGACAAACACAAACACTGGCTGAATGGAGATGACTCAGGGTCTTGCTGGTTAGAGAGAGAGAGGGGGGGAGACCAACGAGAGAAAAAGCAATATCCAGAGAGAGGAGAAGAGAGAGAGAGTGAGGTAAGACGGGAGGGAAAGAATGAATGAGAGGAAGGGGAAGGAGAGAGAAAAAGCGAGAGATGAAGGGGGGAGGAGAGAGAGGTGGAAGGAGAGAGAAAGAGAGAGAGATGAAGAGGGGAGGAGAGAGAGAAGAGCGTTGATGAAAGTGACTAGCTAGTAGGATTAGCTCTAGCAGGAAAGCTGACTGTCATCATAGAGATTATACTCCTCCCTCCCCCTCCTCCCTCTCCCCTCGGTCTTCCCCTCCTCCCTCTCCCCTCGGTCTTCCCCTCCTCCCCATCCCCTCGGTCTTCCCCTCCTCCTCATCCCCTCTGTCTTCCCCTCCTCCCCATCCCCTCTGTCTTCCCCTCCTCTTCATCCCCTCTGTCTTCCCCTCCTCCTCATCCCCTCTGTCTTCCCCTCCTCCCCATCCCCTCGGTCTTCCCCTCCTCCTCATCCCCTCTGTCTTCCCATCCCCTCTGTCTTCCCCTCCCCATCCCCTCTGTCTTCCCCTCCTCCTCATCCCCTCTGTCTTCCCCTCCTCCTCATCCCCTCTGTCTTCCCCTCCTCCCCATCCCCTCTGTCTTCCCCTCCTCCTCATCCCCTCTGTCTTCCCCTCCTCCTCATCCCCTCTGTCTTCCCCTCCTCCTCATCCCCTCTGTCTTCCCCTCCTCCCCATCCCCTCTGTCTTCCCCTCCTCCCCATCCCCTCGGTCTTCCCTCCTCCTCATCCCCTCTGTCTTCCCCTCCTCCCCATCCCCTCTGTCTTCCCCATCCTCTGTCTCATTCCCTCTGTCTTCCCTCCCCCATCCCCTCTGTCTTCCTCCCCTCTGTCTTCCCCTCCTCCTCATCCCCTCTGTCTTCCCCTCCTCCTCATCCCCTCTGTCTTCCCCTCCTCCCCATCCCCTCTGTCTTCCCCTCCCCTCCCCATCCCCTCGTCTTCCCCTCCTCCTCATCCCCTCTGTCTTCCCCTCCTCCTCATCCCCTCTGTCTTCCCCCCCTCCTCCTCATCCCCTCTGTCTTCCCCTCCTC
>NW_027016811.1:0-1847 GCF_036934945.1 Oncorhynchus masou masou
AATTAGCAGTGTAGTTACCAGACAGAGGGAATTATCAGTGTAGTTACCAGACAGAGGGAATTATCAGTGTAGTTACCAGACAGGGGGAATTAGCAGTGTAGTTACCAGACAGAGTGTGAACTGTGGAGGAGAAACAGGAGTCACAAGCAGACTGCCTGGTCCAGTCTCTATTACTCCTGAAAGAGACAACATGTCTAACAAATAAACATCAATTATAAAGATCAGAACCAGATATCAACCAGTACACCAGCATCTTATTCATTATCAGCCTTACTATGCTATTATAGAGAACACTGCTTTCTCAATCTCCGTGTTCATTTTTTAAGAGTAATGGAAAATAAAAGGTTTAATATAACCCACTTAATGTCATTGATACATATTCAGACTCTCTTTACAGCACATCAGAAAATACAATGGTGTGGAGAGTGAAAATTAATTCATTAAAAATAGTACAAATGTTGTTTGAACATTTTGACGATTTAACAAGAGAGAGCAGAGGGCAGAGAGCAGAGGTCATCCTGGGTGGTTGGGATGATCACTGGTTGTAAGCACCCGTAACACCTGACATTCACAGAGTACAAAACCACACACATTCATGTAAGCCTTCTTAAATACATTTTTATTTGTATGTACAATAAAATAAATACAAGTTTAAAAGGACCCCAAGACATGTATTGAAACCTTTCCATAGGCTCTTTCATATTTTTCCACAGGAAGTCCCTTACATTTACAGTCCATAGTTTCCTCCACAGATGTTATTATTCAGCACCAGTGAACTATAGGTTACATTCATTTCATATCTTTAGAATGTGCAAAGGCCTCCTTGAAGATGTAGACAGGCAGCGGGAACAGGTGTGAGAAACTGTCACAAACCCAAATATCAAACACACAGAGCGGAAATAAGGAATCAAATAAATTAATATTGCTCCTGTGAGCACCACCATATGATCCTTAAAGGGGAAATCTGGGATTCAAACAACTATATGGCCGCCCGCTACTTTCTTTTGGTAAACAGCTGAGGGATGGAGCTGGAGAAATTAAACCACTCAAATTCAAAGATGAAGCAAGGATGGATGCCAGGACTGACCATCCATGAGATCAAAATGATAGTTTAACCACATTCTGAAGCTTTACAGCGTTAGTTACCAATTACATTATTTACAAGCAATGTAGTGAAACAAGCTGATCATTTGGGTTCTGATTGGGGAAGACATTCGAACTAAACTCATGTTAAATTCTCTAACAATCAATGGCTACATATCATTCATTTAAAGGTAAAAAAAATGGATGTACCAATACTGGATTGTCCCTTTAATGGCAGATCATCTGAACACACAGGACTGTGTTTCCCCCGAGACACTAATCAGAAATAGTAGGGTTCTATTCATTAAGACTTGTGCTATTATATTCTTTAACAGTAGTTAACCCCATGATGATAGGCGTTTGTCCCAAATGGCACTCTATCCCCTATGTAGTGCACTACTTTTCACAACGGCCCATATGGCTCTGGACAATAATAGTGCACTATATAGGGAATAGGGTGCCATTTAAGAGGAAATCACACTCTGGATGTTCAGTGATTTGCGTTCCATGGTAGTTCTGTTCCTATGTTTTTGTTGTCATTTTGGTGACGCCATTGTGCTTTTTGAGTTCTTTATGTGTTTTACCTTGTTCCACCATTTTGGATTTGCCATTTCTGTATTTTAGGATTTTCTCTTTATTAAATACACCGTCTTAGTATCTGCTGTGTCTGCCTCATCTTCTGGGTTCTGCTGTCTATTCGTGGCTCAGTTGGTTAGTGACTGTTTCTCACTCCGGGAGACCCAGGTTCGAAACCTGGTCCTGAC
>NW_027016812.1:0-1845 GCF_036934945.1 Oncorhynchus masou masou
TGCTGCTGCTGCTGCTGCTGCTGCCGCTGCTGCTGCTGCTGTGCCGGCTGCTGCCAGCTGTCGCCAGCCGCCGCTGCTACAGCGGCAGCTGCTGCTGCTGTTGCTGCCGCGTGCTGCTCAGCTGCAGGCTGCTGGCCGCTGTCGCTGTTGCCGCTGCCAGTTAATCGTCGCTGTTGCCAGCTGCCGGTCTGCTGCCGCTGCTGCCGCTGTTGCCGCCTGCTGCTGCCGCTGCCGCTGCTGTTGCTGCTGCTGTCGCTGCTGCTGCTGCTGCTGCTGCCGCTGTTGTCGCTGCTGCTGCTGCTGCTGTGCTGCTGCTGGCTGCTGCCGCCTGCTGCTGCATGCTGCTGTTGCTGCTGCTGCTGCTGCTGTCTGCTGTTGCTGCTGCCGTTGCTGCTGCTGCTGCTAGCGCTGTTGCTGCTGCCGCTGCTGCTGCTGCTGCTGTTGCTTACGCTGCTGCTGCTGCTGCTGCTGTCGCGTTGTCCGCCGTTGCTGCCGCTGTTACTGCTGCTGCTGCTGCACCGCTGCTGCTGCTGCTGCTGTTGCTGCTGTTGCCGCTGTTGCTGCTGCTGGCCAGTTGCCGCTGTTGCTGCCGTCGCGCGTCGCTGCTGCTGCTGCTGCCGGCTGCCGTTGCTGCTGCCGTCGCATTGCCGCTGCCGCTGTTGCTGCTGCTGCTGGCTCGCTGCTGTTGACTGCTGCTGCTGCTGCTGCTGCTCGCTGCTTGTTGCCGCTGTTGCCGCTGCCGCTGCTGTTGCTGCTGCTGTTGTTGCCGGCGCCGCTGCCGCTGCTGGCTGCCGTTGCTGCTGCCGCTGCTGCTGCTGCTGTTCGCCAGCTGTTGCTGCCGTTGCTGCTGCTGCGCCACGTCGCCGTTGCTGTTGCTGCTGTTGCTGTTGCTGCTGCTGCTGCTGCTGCTGCCAGTCTGCCGCTGCTGCCGCCGTTGCCGCTGCTGCTTGCTGCCGTCGCCGCCGCTGTTGCTGTTGTTGCGCCGCTGCTGCTGCTGTCGCAGCTGCTGCCGCTGTCTGCTGCTGCTGCTGCTCGTTGCTGCTAGCTGCTGTTGCTGCTAGCGCGCTGCTGCTGTTGTTGCTGCTGCTGTTGCTGCGTTGCTGCCGCTGCTGCTGTTGCCAGCTGCTGCTGCTGTTGCTGCTGTTGCCGCTGCCGCCGTTGCTGCTGCAGCCGCTGCAGTCGTTGCCAGCTGCTGTTGCCGCTGCTGCTGTTGCTGTTGCTGTTGTCGCGCCGCGTTGCTGCTGCTGGCTGCTGCTGCTCGCCGCTGCTGTTGCTGCTGTTGCTGTTGCTGTTGCTGCTATCGCTGCTGCTGCTAGTTGCTGCTGTTGCTGCCAGCTGCTGCTGCTGCTGCTGCCAGTTGCTGCTGCAGTTGCTGTTGCTGCTGCTGTTGCTGCGTCAGCTCGTTGCTGCCGTTGTTGCTGTTGACTGCTGCTGCTGTTGCTGTTGCTGCTGCTGCTGCGTTGCTGTTGCTGCTGCTGTTGCTGCTGCTGCTGCTGCTGCTGCTGTCTGCTGCCAGCTGTTGCTGTTACGTTGCTGCTGCTGCTGCTGCTGCTGTTGTTGTCGCTGCTGCTGTTGCTGCTGCTGCTGCTGCTGCTGCTGTTGCTGCTGCCGCTGTTGTTGCTGCTGCTGCTGCCGCTGCTGTTGCCGTTGCTAGCTGCTGCTGCTGATCTGTTGCCGCTTGTTGCTGCTGTTGTTGCCGTTGCTGCTGTTGCCGTTGCCATGCTGCTGTTGCTGCCGCTGTTGCTGCTGCTGCTGTCTGCTGTTGCTGCTGTTGCCGCCGCTGCTGCTGCCGTTGCTGCTGCTGCTGCTGTTGCCGCTGCTGTTGCCGCTGCTGCTGCTGCTGCT
>NW_027016813.1:0-1843 GCF_036934945.1 Oncorhynchus masou masou
TCCACTTCTCTATGACAGGCGAGAACCGTTCCAGAATCACCCACCACAAACAGGACCAAGCGGCATGGTAACAGGCAACAGCAACAGCAGGAGCAACAAAGAGAGGAATGGACATGGGAGGACGAATTGGACGGAGAAGGACCCTGGGCTCAGCCTGGAGAATATCGCCGCCCCAAAGAAGAATTGGAGGCGGTGAAAGAGGAGAGGCGCCGGTATAAGGAGGCAGCACGGCAACGCGGATGGAAGCCAGAGAGTCAGCCCCAAAAATTTCTTGGGGGGGCTCAGGGAGAGTGTGGCAGAATCAGGAGTCAGACCTGAGCCAACTCTCCCTGTTTATCGTGAGGAGCCAAGGAGGAGACCAGAGCCGGTGTTGGAGGTGAGCAAAGCAGAGACTGTGAAGGAGTTAATGGGGAAATTGGAGGAGAGAGAAATGAGGGAGTTGCTGTGTTGGTGCTTTAAGCATGGAATTCGCCTGACGGAGCGTGTCCGGAATTTGATGGCACCTGGGTCAGCGCTCCATACTCGTCCTGAGGTGCGTGTTAGTCGGCTGGTGAAGATGGTGCCAGTCTCACGCACCATGCTCCTGTGTACCTCCCTAGCCTTGCACGTCCTGTGCCAGCACTGCTCTCAAGATCTCCAGTACGACTTCACGGTCTAGCCCATCCTGTGCCACCTCCACACACCAGCCCTCCGGTGGCAGCTCCCCGCACCAGGCTTCCTGTGCGTGTCCTCGGCCCAGTACCACCAGAGCCAGCACCACGCATCAGGCCTACAGTGCGCCTCGCCTCTCCAGCGCTGCCGGAGCCTTCCTCCTCTCCTGCGCTGCCGGAGTCTCCAGCCTGTTCAGCGCTGCCCGAGCCTTTCTCCTCTCCTGCGCTGCCGGAGTCTCTCGCCTGTTCAGCGCAGCCAGAGCCTTCCTCCTCTACAGCGCTGCCAGAGTCTCCCGCCTGTTCAGCGCAGCCAGAGCCTTCCTCCTCTCCTGCGCTGCCGGAGTCTCTCGCCTGTTCAGCGCAGCCAGAGCCTTCCTCCTCTACAGCGCTGCCAGAGTCTCCCGCCTGTTCAGCGCAGCCAGAGCTGCCAGCCTGCATAGAGCAGCCAGAGCTGCCAGTCTGCATGGAGCAGCCAGAGCTGTCAGTCTGCAAGGAGCTGCCAGAGCTGCCAGTCTGCATGGAGCAGCCAGAGCTGCCAGTCAGCATGGAGCAGCCAGAGCCGTCAGTCTGCCAGGATCCGCCAGTCAGCCAGACTCTTCCAGATCCGCCAGTCAGCCAGACTCTTCCAGATCTGCCAGTTAGCCAGGATCCGCCAGTCAGCCAGACTCTTCCAGATCTGCCAGTCAGCAAGACTCTTCCAGATCTGCCAGTCAATCAGACTCTTCCAGATCTGCCAGTCAGCCAGACTCTTCCAGATCTGCCAGTCAATCAGACTCTTCCAGATCTGCCAGTCAACCAGACTCTTCCAGATCCGCCAGTCAGCCAGACTCTTCCAGATCCGCCAGTCAGCCAGGATCTGCCAGAACCGCCAGCCAGCCAGGATCTGCCGGATCCAACTACCTGCATGAGCTTCCTCTCAGTGCTGAGCTTCCTCTCAGTGCTGGGCCTCCCATCAGTCCCGAGCTTCCCATCAGTCCCGAGCTTCCCCTCAGTCCGAGCTTCCCCTCAGTCCCGAGCTTCCCCTCAGTCCCGAGCTACCCCTCAGTCCCGAGCTGCCTCAGTCCCGAGTACTGCAGTGCATCTCCTCCTCATGGACTGCACCAGATTTGCCATTTCTTGCTGTGAGACGCTACCCTACTCTTCTACCAAGGCACCTGCAAGTTCCCGGACATTTCTGGGGGGAATGGCCCTAT
>NW_027016814.1:0-1841 GCF_036934945.1 Oncorhynchus masou masou
TCTCTAACATGGTTCTACTCTACCTATCTCTAACATGGTTTTACCTCTCTCTATCTCTAACATGGTTCTATCTCTACCCTATCTCTAACATGGTTCTACCTCTACCCCTCTCTAACATGGTTCTATCTCTACCCTATCTCTAACATGGTTCTACCTCTACCCTTCTCTAACATGGTTCTATCTCTACCCTATCTCTAACATGGTTCTACTCCTCTACCCCATCTCTAACATGGTTCTATCTCTACTTTCTACTGTACCCTCTCTAACATGGTTCTACCTCTACCCTCTCTAACATGGTTCTATCTCTACCCTATGTCTAACATGGTTCTACCTCTACCCTCTCTAACATGGTTCTATCTCTACCCTGTCTCTAACATGGTTCTACCTCTACCCTCTCTAACATGGTTCTATCTCTACCCTGTCTCTAACATGGTTCTATCTCTACCCTATGTCTAACATGGTTCTACCTCTACCCTCTCTAACATGGTTCTATCTCTACCCTGTCTCTAACATGGTTCTATCTCTACCCTGTCTCTAACATGGTTCTACCTCTACCCTCTCTAACATGGTTCTATCTCTACCCTATGTCTAACATGGTTCTACCTCTACCCTCTCTAACATGGTTCTATCTCTACCCTATGTCTAACATGGTTCTACCTCTACCCTCTCTAACATGGTTCTACCTCTACCCTCTCTAACATGGTTCTAATTCTACTCCTCTCTAACATGGTTCTATCTCTACCCTATGTCTAACATGGTTCTACCTCTACCCTCTCTAACATGGTTCTATCTCTACCTTGCTGCCCAACATGGTTCTACCTCTACCCTTCTAACATGGTTCTATACCTCTACCCTTCCTAACAGATGGTTCTATCTCTACCCTATGTCTAACATGGTTCTACCTCTACCCTCTCTAACATGGTTCTATCTCTACCCTATCTCTAACATGGTTTTATCTCTACTCTATCTCTAACATGGTTCTATCTCTAACATGGTTCTATCTCTACCCTATCTCAAACATGGTTTTATCTCTACTCTATCTCTAACATGGTTCTATCTCTACCCTATGTCTAACATGGTTCTACCTCTACCCTCTCTAACATGGTTCTATCTCTACCCTGTCTCTAACATGGTTTTATCTCTACTCTATCTCTAACATGGTTCTATCTCTACCCTATGTCTAACATGGTTCTACCTCTACCCTCTCTAACATGGTTCTATCTCTACCCTGTCTCTAACATGGTTCTATCTCTACCCTATGTCTAACATGGTTTTATCTCTACTCTATCTCTAACATGGTTCTATCTCTAACATGGTTCTATCTCTACCCTATCTCAAACATGGTTTTATCTCTACTCTATCTCTAACATGGTTCTATCTCTACCCTATGTCTAACATGGTTCTACCTCTACCCTCTCTAACATGGTTGTATCTCTACCCTGTCTCTAACATGGTTCTATCTCTACCCTATCTCTAACATGGTTCTATCTCTACCCTATCTCTAACATGGTTCTATCTCTACCCTATGTCTAACATGGTTCTACCTCTACCCTCTCTAACATGGTTCTATCTCTACCCTGTCTCTAACATGGTTCTATCTCTACCCTATGTCTAACATGGTTCTATCTCTACCCTATCTCTAACATGGTTCTATCTCTACCCTCTCTAACATGGTTCTATCTCTACCCTATCTCTAACATGGTTCTACCTCTACCCTCTCTAACATGGTTCTACCTCTACCCTCTCTAACATGGTTCTATCTCTACCCTATGTCTAACATGGTTCTACCTCTACCCTCTCTAACATGGTTCTATTCTACCCTGTCTCTAAATATGGTTCTA
>NW_027016815.1:0-1840 GCF_036934945.1 Oncorhynchus masou masou
AAAATATATACATATTTCTCTATGTCGAGTTATATGGTTAACCACTCGTTCATCTCTCTCTTCAGCCGAGTTAAGTCAAGTGTGGACTGAGCTGTACTAATCTACATGGTACATGTCTGAGTGGTACTAATCTACATGGTACATGGTTAAACAGTACTAATCTGCATGGTACATGGTTAAACAGTACTAATCTACATGGTACATGGTTAAACAGTACTAATCTACATGGTACATGGTTAAACAGTACGAATCTACATGGTACATGGTTAAACAGTACTAATCTACATGGTACATGGCTGAGCAGTACTAATCTACATGGTACATGGCTGAGTGGTACTAATCTACATGGTACATGGTTAAACAGTACTAATCTACATGGTACATGGTTAAACAGTACTAATCTACATGGTACATGGCTGAGCAGTACTAATCTACATCTTACATGGTTAAACAGTACTAATCTACATGGCACATGGTTAAACAGTACTAATCTACATGGTACATGGTTAAACAGTACTAATCTACATGGTACATGGCTGAGCAGTACTAATCTACATGGTACATGGCTGAGTGGTACTAATCTACATGGTACATGGCTGAGTGGATTTAATCTACATGGTACATGGCTGTGTGGTACTAATCTACATGGTACATGGTTAAACAGTACTAATCTACATGGTACATGGTTAAACAGTACTAATCTGCATGGTACATGGCTGAGCTGTTATAATATGTGTCGTGTGATGGCCCTCTGACATGCATTACTCTGAGGTTGAGTTGTTGACTCAACAGAGACATTCTGTAAATGAAAATAAATGTTGGCACTTCTTTACTGTATCTAAATATGAGATTAGACCGCTGGGAGAAATATAATCTGAGGGGTTGGATGGCTGGGTTCATGTGTGGCCCTCTAGAAGGTTCTACATAACCACTTGTTTTAGCAGGGGGCTGTACTGACTAAGGGAGGAGCGTGTCATAGCCCACATATAATTTAGCCCAAACAGCTACCTCTTTCCCTACTGTATTTATTTTTATTTATTTATTTATTTTGCTCCTTTGCACCCCATTATTTTTATTTCTACTTTGCACATTCTTCCATTGCAAATCTACCATTCTATTGTTTTACTTGCTATATTGTATTTACTTTGCCACCATAGCCTTTTTTTGCCTTTACCTCCCTTATCTCACCGCATTTGCTCACATCGTATATATAGACTTGTTTCTACTGTATTATTGACTGTATGTTTGTTTTACTCCATGTGCAACTCTGTGTCGTTGTATGTGTCGAACTGCTTTGCTTTATCTTGGCCAGGTCGCAATTGTAAATGAGAACTTGTTCTCAACTTGCCAACCTGGTTAAATAAAGGTGAAAAAAATAAATAAATAAAGTGTCATTTTTTTTGTCTTTTTTGGGGGGGGTATTTTATTAGGATCCCCGTTAGCTGTTGCAAAAGCAGCAGCTACTCTTCCTGGGGTCGACACAAAACATAATACAGAATGACTTAATAGACAAGAACAGCTCAAGGTCAGAACTACATACATATTTTAAAAAGGCACACGTAGCCTACATATCAATACACCAACTATCTAGGTCAAATAGCCTACATACCAATACACCAAATATCTAGGTCAAATAGCCTACATACCAATACACAAACTATCTAGGTCAAATAGCCTACATACCAATACACCAACTATCTAGGTCAAATAGCCTACATACCAATACACAAACTATCTAGGTCAAATAGCCTACATACCAATACACAAACTATCTAGGTCAAATAGCCTACATACCAATACACCAACTATCTAGGTCAAATAGCCTACATACCAATACACC
>NW_027016816.1:0-1840 GCF_036934945.1 Oncorhynchus masou masou
TTAACAGACAATGAGGACTTTACAGCGAAAGCACCACAAACAATTATGTTAGTTTATCACCAAGTCACAGAAAAATCCAGCCATTTTTCCAGCCAAAGAGAGGAGTCACAAAAAGCACAAATAGAGATAAAAATTCATCACTAACCTTTGATGATCTTCATCAGATGACACTCAGAGGACTTCATGTTACACAATACATGTATGTTTTGTTCGCTAAAGTGCATATTTATATCAAACATCCCATTTTACATTGGCGCGTTACGTTCAGTAGTTCTAAAACATGCATTGATTTTGCAGAGAGCCACATCAAGTTACAGAAATACTCATCTTAAATGTTGATGAAAATACAAGTGTTACACATGGAATTAGAGATATACTTCTCCTTAATGCAACCGCTGTGTCAGATTTCAAAAAAACTTTACGGAAAAAGCAAACCACCATAAATGTTTGATTTGTTCGATAATGTCCATCATTTATGTCCAAATAGCTTCTTTTGTTAGGGCATTTGGTAAACAAATCCAAACACGCGTTCAGGTCCAGCCGAACGTCGGACGAAAAGTTCAAAAAGTGATATTACAGAAACATGCCAAACTAAGTATAGAATCAATCTTTAGGATGTTTTTAACATAAATCTTCAATGATGTTCCAACCGGAGAATTCCATTGTCTGTAGAAAAGCAATGGAACAAGAGCTAACTCTCTCATGACCGCGTGTCATGAGCCCAAGGCACTCTGCCAGTCCACTGACTCAAACAGCTCTTATTGAGCCCCTCCTTGATAGTAGAATCCTCATACAAGTTTCAAAAAACGGATGACATCTAGTGGAAGCCTTAGGAAGTGCAACATAACCAATATCCCACTGTATCTACAATAGGGTCTGAGTTTAAAAAAAACTACAAGCCTCAGATTTCCCACTTCCTGGTTGGATTTTTCTCAGGTTTTCGCCTGCCATATGAGTTCTGTTATACTCACAGACATCATTCAAACAGTTTTAGAATCTTCAGTGTTTTCTATCCAAACTACTAATAATATGCATATATTAGCATCTGGGACAGAGTAGCAGGCAATTTAGTTTGGGAACCTTATTCATCCAAGCTACTCAATACCGCCACCATGTCACCAAGACGTTAACAAACAGCTGGTTCTCCAGAAGACGCTGGAGGAATTGTGTGACAATGAGGACATGTTCCTGAGCCGAGTGGGAAAACACGAGGATATCATCAAAGTAGACGAATACGAATCAGTTCAACATGTCCCGGAGAACGTAATTGACCAGGGCCTGGAACACAGCAGGAGCATTAGTCAGTCCGAACGGCATCACCAGGTATTCGTAGTTCCCACTAGCCATGTTAAAGACGGTCTTTCACTCATCCCCTTCCCGGATCCGTACCAGATGGTAGGCGTTCTGGATGTCCAACTTGGTAAAGATGGTAGCCCCCTGGAGAGGTTCGAAAGCCAAGGCGATGAGTGGAAGCAGGTAACTGTTTTTAACAGTGATATCATTCAGGCCCCGGTAGTCGATGCATGGATGCAGGGTTTTGACCTTCTTCTCCATAAAGAAGAACCCTGCACCGGTGGGGGAGGCACAAGGACAGATACCCCCTGCAGCCAGGGAGTCCGTCTCCATCGCTGTCAGGACCCGGTTACGAACCTGGGTCTCCGGAGTGAGAAACAGTCACTTAACCAACTGAGCCACGAATAGTCAGCAGAACCCAGAAGATGAGGCAGACACAGCAGTACTTAAGACGGTGTATTTAATAAAGTAAAAAGGAGAAGTCCTTCAATACAAAAAAATGGCAAATCCAAAAGGTGGTAGGAATAGCACAAAAAAGCCTCAAGAG
>NW_027016817.1:0-1839 GCF_036934945.1 Oncorhynchus masou masou
ATGGTGCATTACCATTATTAACATGCATAACCATGCATAGTGCATTACCTATAATATCACGCATAACCATGCATAGTGCATTACTTTTAATATCACGCATAACCGTGCATACTGCATTACCTCTACTATCAGACATAACCGTGCATACTGCATTACCTCTACTATCAGATATAGCCATGCATACTGCATTACCTCTACTATCAGATATAACTGTGCATAGTACATTAGCTCTACTATCAGATATAACTGTGCATAGTACATTAGCTCTACTAGCAGACATAACCATGCATAGTGCATTACCTCTTGTATCAGACATAACCATGCATACTGCATTACCTTTAATATCACGCATAACCGTGCATACTGCATTACCTCTACTATCAGATATAACTGTGCATAGTACATTAGCTCTACTAGCAGACATAACCATGCATAGTGCATTACCTCTTGTATCAGACATAACCATGCATACTGCATTACCTTTAATATCACGCATAACCATGCATAGTACATTACCTTTAATATCACAAATAACCATGCATACTGCATTACCTCTACTATCAGACATAACCGTGCATACTGCATTACCTCTACTATCAGATATAACTGTGCATAGTACATTAGCTCTACTAGCAGACATAACCATGCATAGTGCATTACCTCTTGTATCAGGCATAACTGTGCATACTGCATTACTTCTGGTATCAGGCATAACCATGCATACTGCATTACCTTTAATATCACGCATAACCATGCATGGTGCATTACCATTATTAACATGCGAAATATTGCATAGTGCAATACCCTATATTATCGCAACTAATGCCAGGCAATACAATCTCACACTACGCATAACCGTGCATACTGCGTACCTCTACTATCAGACATTACACGTTACGCCTGCATTACCTCTACTATCAGATATAGCCATGCCGTGCAACTTTAATATCACGCATAACCATACTTAGTACATTACCTTTAATATCACAAATAACCATGCATACTGCATTACCTTTAATATCAGCATAACCATGCATGGTGCATTACCATTATTAACATGCATAACATGCATAGTGCATTACCTATAATATCACGCATAACCATGCATAGTACATTACCTTTATCACAAATAACCATGCATACTGCATTACCTTTAATATCACAAATAACCATGCATACTGCATTACCTCTACTATCAGACATAACGTGCATACTGCATTACCTCTACTATCAGATATAATGTGCATAGTACATTAGCTCTACTAGCAGACATAACCATGCATAGTGCATTACCTCTTGTATCAGATATAACTATGCATACTGCATTACCTTTAATATCACACATAACCATGCATAGTACATTACCTTTAATATCACAAATAACCATGCATACTGCATTACCTCTACTATCAGACATAACCGCGCATACTGCATTACCTCTACTATCAGATATAAGTAATCTGCATAGTACATTAGCTCTACTAGCAGACATAACCATGCATAGTGCATTACCTCTTGTATCAGGCATAACTGTGCATACTGCATTACCTCTCCTATCAGACATAACCATGCTGCATAACATTACTTTCTCCAATCAGACATGTTTCACATTACGCTGTGACATGTTAGTCTGTGTAGTTGTTTTCTATTTCCTGGTTTCCTTGGTTACTCACCTCTCTATAACTGGAGGAGATCTGAGGTCCCTCCCCTGAGACCTTCTCTCCTCCAATGCGTTTTGAGAAGGAGGCAAGGAGAGAGGACGCGGGGGAATCGAGGAAAGAGTTGAGGAAAGAACCATTGAATGGGGAAAGCCACACTACTGAGGGACTGCATGTGACA
>NW_027016818.1:0-1834 GCF_036934945.1 Oncorhynchus masou masou
ACAGCCTGAACTACCAGCTCCTGTTACCCAGGGAATAGAGACTGAAACAGCCAGAACCACTAACTCCTATTACCCAGAGAATAGAGACTGATACAGCCATAACCACTTACTCCTATTACCCAGAGAATAGAGACTGATACAGCCTGAACCACTAACTCCTATTACCCAGAGAATAGAGACTGATACAGCCTGAACAACTAACTCCTATTACCTAGGAATAGAGACTCGATACAGCCTGGAACTACGAGCTCCTATTACCCAGGGAATAGAGACTGATACAGCCAGAAAACTACCTACTCCCTATTACCTAGAGAATAGAGACTGATACAGCCTGAACCACTAACTCTATTACCCAGAGAATAGAGACTGATACAGCCTTTGTCCACTAACTCCTATTACCCAGAGAATAGAGACTGATACAGCCTGAACTACCAACTCATATTACCCAGAAAAGAGACTGATACAGTCTGAACTACCAGCTCCTATTACCCAGAGAATAGAGACTGATACAGCCTGAACCACTAACTCCTATTACCCAGAGAATAGAGACCGATACAGCCTGATCTACCAACTCATATTACCCAGAGAAAAGAGACTGATACAGTCTGAACTACCAGCTCCTATTACCCAGAGAATAGAGACTGATACAGCCTGAACCACTAACTCCTATTACCCAGAGAATAGAGACTGATACAGCCTGAACCACTAACTCCTATTAACAGAGAAAAGAGACTGATACAGCCTGAACTACCAGCTCCTATTACCCAGAGAATAGAGACTGATACAGCCTGAACCACTAACTCCTATTACCCAGAGAATAGAGACTGATACAGCCTGAACTACCAACTCATATTACCCAGAGAAAAGAGACTGATACAGTCTGAACTACCAGCTCCTATTACCCAGAGAATAGAGACTGATACAGCCTGAACCACTAACTCCTATTACCCAGAGAATAGAGACTGATACAGCCTGAACCACTAACTCCTATTACCCAGAGAATAGAGACTGATACAGCCTGAACTACCAACTCATATTACCCAGAGAATAGAGACTGATACAGCCTGAACCACTAACTCCTATTACCCAGGGAATAGAGACTGATACAGCCAGAACCACTAACTCCTATTACCCAGAGAATAGAGACTGATACAGCCTGAACCACTAACTCCTATTACCCAGAGAATAGAGACTGATACAGCCTGAACCACTAACTCCTATTACCCAGGGAATAGAGACTGATACAGCCTGAACCACTAACTCCTATTACCCAGAGAATAGAGACTGCTACAGCCTGAACTACCAACTCATATTACCCAGAGAATAGAGACTGATACAGCCTGAACCACTAACTCCTATTACCCAGAGAATAGAGACTGATACAGCCTGAACTACCAACTCATATTACCCAGAGAAAAGAGACTGATACAGTCTGAACTACCAGCTCCTATTACCCAGAGAATAGAGACTGATACAGTCTGAACTACCAGCTCCTATTACCCAGAGAATAGAGACTGATACAGCCTGAACCACTAACTCCTATTACCCAAAGAATAGAGACTGATACAGCCTGAACCACTAACTCCTATTACCCAGAGAATAGAGACTGATACAGCCAGAACTACCAGCTCCTATTACCCAGAGAATAGAGACTGATACAGCCTGAACTACCAGCTCCTATTACCCAGAGAATAGAGACTGACAGTCTGAACTACCAGCTCCTATTACCCAGAGAATAGAGACAGATACTTGGCAGCTTGTTGGAGATTGTTGGAGGCTGTTGATTCTGGGTAGAAAGCCCCAGAGAGGGGGCTAGATACAGGGTAGAAATGTG
>NW_027016819.1:0-1834 GCF_036934945.1 Oncorhynchus masou masou
GGATTCACCAGATTCAAGCCTTCGTGGACTCCGGGGCTGCAGATAATCAAGACATCAACAATAGAATTACAAATCCTGTGTGTGAAATGTCCCATCCCTCTGCAGATTCATGCCCTCAATGGACGCCCCATTGGCTGCGGCCAGGTGGAATATCAGACCAAACCCATTCTACTGCAGGTTGGGGTGAATCACTCATACAGTTTTCGTTTGATCACGGCTTCCCGAGAACTTCCTTATCCTAGGGTACCCCTGGCTAGCGCTACATAACCTACTACTCTCCTGGTCCACAGGACACCTACTAGACTGGGGTAAGAACGGCCAGACTAAATGTCTAAGACCCCCACCTAGAGCCTTGCCGCATTCCCCTGCTTCCATTGAAGACCAAGACTTTTCCGCTCACCCTCCTGAATACTTGGAATGCCTTCAGTAAGAGGCAACCCACCACCCTCCCTCCTCATCGTCCATACGACGCCTTTCATTCACTCCTCAGCATCCCCGGCTGGTGTAGGTTTCTTCTTCCTGGGAAAGAAGGATGGAGGTCTGCATCCCTGCGTTGACTACAGAGGGCTGAAGAAGATCACGATTAAGAATCGTTACCCCTATCCCTGATGTCCGCTGACTTGACCTGGCCCATCGGGCCAATTCTTCACCAAGAAGAATTCTCACTAGATTGCAACGCTTACAATCAAGTGAGAATCAGGAGGGAGACGAATGGAAAACTGCCTTTAACTTCACTAGGTAGGGGGCACTATTTTCCGTTCCGGATGAAAAGCTTGCCCAGAGTAAACTGCCTACTACTCAGGCCCAGAAGCTAGGATATGCATATAATTGATCGATTTCGATAGAAAATACTCTAAAGTTTCCAAAACGGTTACAATAATGTCTGTGAGTATAACAGAGCTGACTTGACAGGCGAAAACCAGAGAAAAATCCATCCAGGAAGTGGGATTGTTTTATGTTTGTAGTTTTCTATTGAATGCCATTACAGTATCCATTAACTTAGGACTCAAATTGCACTTCTAATGGCTTCCACTAGATGTCAACCGTCTTTAGAAATAGTTTCAGGCTTGTATTCTGAAAAATGAGAGTAAGACCACTCTGAATGAGTGTCCCAGGGATTTTTCCTGCGCACAACCAAGAGCGCGCCTTTCTTGTTTACTCTTTATATTGACAACGTTATTGTCCGGTTGAAATATTATAGATTATTTAGGCTAAAAACAACCTGAGGATTGATTTCTATGACCTTTACGGATACTTTACTTCTGCCTGTTGTGGCTGCGTTTGAGCCTGTGGATTACTGAACAAAGCGCGCGAACAAAAGAGGTTTTTGGATATAAACACTTTATCGAACAAAACAAACATTTATTGAGTAAATGGGAGTCTTTTGAGTGCAACCATATGAAGATCAAAGGTAAGTGATTAATTGTATCGCTATTTCTGACTTGTGTAACTCCTCTACTTGGATGGTAACTGTTTGTAATGATTTGTCAGCTGGGCATTATGAGGTTGGAATAAAAATGGTGAAAATGATGATATCCTTTTAGTGTAAGAGCTGTATGAAAATATTTCAGCCTGTTTTGGCCTGCCTAGTGAGATCACCATGCAGTAAATTAGTTAACAAACCAATACTAAAGAGTTCCAAACCTCTCTGCCAATAACACCTCAAGCTTTCAGACCACTCCCAGACAGTCCTAGCTAAATCCTTGCTTGAGAAATTGCTCTTGCTAATTTTTGTTTCTTTTAGAATATTTTTAAAATAGAAAACAATGTCAGTAAGGTACTGAAAGTGGAACTGACAGATTTTTAGCAATATAAATCGGATTAAAATCTGTCC
>NW_027016820.1:0-1831 GCF_036934945.1 Oncorhynchus masou masou
GGGGCGCTATTTCATTTTTGGATGAAAAACGTTCCCGTTTTAAACAAGATATTTTGTCACAAAAAGATGCTCGACTATGCATATAATTGCTACCGTTCGAAAGAAAACACTCTGACGTGTCCAGAAATACAAAGATCTTCTCTGTGCGTGCCCTATAACGTGAGCTTCAGGCAAAACCAAGATGAGATGGCATCCAGGAAATGACAAGGATTTTTGAGGCTCTGTTTTCCATGGTCTCCTTATATGGCTGTGAACGCGAGAGGAGTAAGTCTGCCCTTTCTGTCGTTTCCCCAAGGTGTCTGCAGCATTGTGACGTATTTGTAGGCAGATCATTGGAAGATTGACCATAACAGACCACATTTACCACGTGTCCGCCCGGTGTCCTGCGCCGAAATTGGTGCGCAAAGTCACCTGCCAGTATTTTTCCATACGATACAGAGAGTAAAGCAAGCTTCCACGAACTGCATGTCAATGAAGAGATATGTGAAAAAACACCTTGAGGACTGATTCCAAACAACGTTTGCCATGTTTCGGTCGATATTATGTAGTTAATCCGGAAAACGTTTTACGTTGTAGGTGACTGCATTTTCGGTTTGTTTCGGTAGCCAGACGCAATGTAGAAAACGGAACGATTTCTCCTACACACAGACGCTTTCAGGAAACACTGCGCATTTGGTATGTGACTGAGAGTCTCCTCATTGAAAACATCAGAAGCTCTTCAAAGGTAAATGATTTTATTTATTTGGTTATCTGGTTTTTGTGAAAATGTTGCGTGCTACATGCTACACAAAATGCTATGCTAGCTTTGCATACTCTTACACAAATTAGTCAATTTCTATGGTTCAAAAGCATATTTTGAAAATCTCAGATGACAGTGTTGTTAAGAAAAGGCTAAGCTTGAGAGCAGACGCATTATTTGAATTTTATTTGCGATTTTCAGAAATCGTTAACGTTGCGTTATGCTAATGAGCCTGAGGCTTTAGTCACGATCCCGGATCCGGGATGGGGAGTTTCAAGAAGTTAACTGAGCTGAAATTATTGGCCGTTTTTTTTTTCTTTCAGTGCTAGAATCAGTTTTTTAAAATCCATTTTCAGAAGTTACGAGCTCGCCCTCCTGATGTCGTTTGACCCCACATGGACTATGACAGCGTCAGGTCCAGGCATCTGTGGTAGAATTGTAGGAAGCAGCCTTGTAATGTCCTGTACTTGTGCTCCTGTGTAGCACAGAGTTTCTGCACTGGGAACCAAGATGTTGCTCACGATCGAGGCTGCCGATGACAGCTGGTGAAACAGCCGAGGATGTCTGGATGTTCTTTTGCCTCAAGTGGTTTAGATGTGTTACGACGCCGCTATGAAGAGGAACGCAACACCCTGCTACAACTAAACTCTCTGTGAAGTGAAAAAGGTATGGACTGTAGGTGCGAGTAAGGATGACAACAGACAGAATGTGGTACGTTTACAAGGACTTTATTCCTTTACACGGTAATATGGCGAAAAGGGGCTGGACGGAAGCAAAGAAAGTAAATCTCAAAGCCCCCCCCTTCTCTCCTATCTTACCTGCCTAACCAATACTTACCTAATTTAGCACCACCTGGTGCCCTAACCAAAATACAGGGGGTGGTCTGCCCAGGTCTTACCTATTGTGCCTAGACAGTGAATATACTACGGGTATATGTATGCCCGCGGGCCTCTTGCCTAAGCACTCCCTAGGTGCCTTCCCCTTCCCCCTGGGAACAAATGAAACAGGAGAACAAATAATTTCTCAAACAAACTAAGAAACAAAGGATATCAAATAAGCTCTATCTGAGCAACAAACTCACTGAACATACCA
>NW_027016821.1:0-22500 GCF_036934945.1 Oncorhynchus masou masou
ATTAGAATCCCTCCACAGCCTCATAGAGGATCTAGCTACTTATAGAATTAGAATCCCTCCACAGCCTCATAGAGGATCTAGCTACTTATAGAATTAGAATCCCTCCACAGCCTCATAGAGGATCTAGCTACTTATAGAATTAGAATCCCTCCACAGCCTCATAGAGGATCTAGCTACTTATAGAATTAGAATCCCTCCACAGCCTCATAGAGGATCTAGCTACTTATAGAATTAGAATCCCTCCACAGCCTCATAGAGGATCTAGCATAGAGGATCTAGCTACTTATAGAATTAGAATCCCTCCACAGCCTCATAGAGGATCTAGCTACTTATAGAATTAGAATCCCTCCACAGCCTCATAGAGGATCTAGCTACTTATAGAATTAGAATCCCTCCACAGCCTCATAGAGGATCTAGCTACTTATAGAATTAGAATCCCTCCACAGCCTCATAGAGGATCTAGCTACTTATAGAATTAGAATCCCTCCACAGCCTCATAGAGGATCTAGCTACTTATAGAATTAGAATCCCTCCACAGCCTCATAGAGGATCTAGCTACTTATAGAATTAGAATCCCTCCACAGCCTCATAGAGGATCTAGCTACTTATAGAATTAGAATCCCTCCACAGCCTCATAGAGGATCTAGAATTAGAATCCCTCCACAGCCTCATAGAGGATCTAGCTACTTATAGAATTAGAATCCCTCCACAGCCTCATAGAGGATCTAGCTACTTATAGAATTAGAATCCCTCCACAGCCTCATAGAGGATCTAGATACTTATAGAATTAGAATCCCTCCACAGCCTCATAGAGGATCTAGCTACTTATAGAATTAGAATCCCTCCACAGCCTCATAGAGGATCTAGCTACTTATAGAATTAGAATCCCTCCACAGCCTCATAGAGGATCTAGCTACTTATAGAATTAGAATCCCTCCACAGCCTCATAGAGGATCTAGCTACTTATAGAATTAGAATCCCTCCACAGCCTCATAGAGGATCTAGCTACTTATAGAATTAGAATCCCTCCACAGCCTCATAGAGGATCTAGATACTTATAGAATTAGAATCCCTCCACCGCCTCATAGAGGATCTAGCTACTTATAGAATTAGAATCCCTCCACAGCCTCATAGAGGATCTAGCTACTTAGAGAATTAGAATCCCTCCACAGCCTCATAGAGGATCTAGCTACTTATAGAATTAGAATCCCTCCACAGCCTCATAGAGGATCTAGCTACTTATAGAATTAGAATCCCTCCACAGCCTCATAGAGGATCTAGATACTTATAGAATTAGAATCCCTCCACGGCCTCATAGAGGATCTAGCTACTTATAGAATTAGAATCCCTCCACAGCCTCTTAGAGGATCTAGCTACTTATAGAATTAGAATCCCTCCGCAGCCTCATAGAGGATCTAGCTACTTATAGAATTAGTATCCCTCCACAGCCTCATAGAGGATCTAGCTACTTTTTCTAACCTCTGGATTAAAACCAAATTATGATCCATATTGGATCACAAAAAAATGCTACTTTTACAATACCGTGTAGTTTACTAATTAAATGGTCTGACGGGGATGTGTACATACTCGGTATACATATCCTGAAATAAATGATCTCACTCCAATAAGTTTTAATAGAAAGTTAACAAAAATAGAAAAGATCTTGCTACCATGGAAAGGAAAATACTTGTTTATTTATGGAAAAATCACTCTGATTAACTCTTTAATCCTATCACAGATTACCTATTTGCTTATGATTTTGCCAACACCTAGCAACCTGCTTTTGAACTTATTTAAACAAAAAATATTACATTTTATTTGGAATGGCAAGCCAGACAAAATTAAAATAGCCTATTTATATTACTGGGGAGGCAGGTAGTCTAGTGGTTAGAGTGTTGGACTAGTAACCAAAAGGTTGCAAGATCAAATCCCTGAGCTGACAAGGTAAAAATCTGTTGTTTTGCCCCTGAACAAGGCAGTTAACCCACTGTTCCTAGGCCATCATTGAAAATAAGAATTTGTTCTTAACTGACTTGCCTAGTTAAATAAAGGATTTTTTAAAGCATTAGACCTCTCACTCAAGGCATCAGTCATACAAAAGTTATACTTAAATCTGAAATGGTTCCTTCTAGCCAGAGTTCATCTGTCCAGTGTCTAAGTTCTTTTGCCCATCTTAATCTTTTATTTTTCTTGGCCAGTCTGAGATATGGCTTTTTCTTTACAACTCTGCCTAGAAGGCCAGCATCCCGGAGTCGCCTCTTCACTGTTGACGTTGAGAATGGTGTTTTACGGGTACTATTTAATGAAGCTGTTGAGGACTTGTGAGGCATCTGTTTCTCAAACGAGATATTCTAAAGTACTTGTCCTCTTGCTCAGTTGTGCACAGGGGCCTCCCACTCCCCTTTCCGTTTTGGTTAGGGCCATTTTGCGCTGTTCTGTGAAGGGAGTAGTACACAGAGTTGTACGAGATCTTCAGTTTCTTGGCAATTTCTTGCATGGAATTGCATTAATTTCTCAGAACAAAATAGACTGAGAAGTTTCAGTAGAAATGTCTTTGTTTCTAGCCATTTTGAGCTTGTAATCAAACCCACAAATGCTGACGCTCCAGTTACTCAACTAGTCTAAAGAAGGCCCGTTTTATTGCTTCTTTAATGAGAACAACAGTTTTCAGCTGTGCTAACATAATTGCAAAAGGGTTTTCTAATGATCAATTAGTCTTTTAAAATGATAAACTTGGATTAGCTAACACAACGTGCCATTGGATCACAGGAGTGATGGTTGCTGATAATGGGCCTCTGTATGCCTATGTAGATATTCGATAAAAAAAATTGACGTTTCCAGCTACAATAGTCGTTCACAACATTAACAATGTCTAATCTGTATCAATTTGATGTTATTTTGATGTTATCGATCACCACATTCTTTTGGAGAGATTGGAAACCCAAATTGGTCTACACGGACAAGTTCTGGCCTGGTTTAGATCTTATCTGTCGGAAAGATATCAGTTTGTCTCTGTGAATGGTTTGTCCTCTGACAAATCAACTGTACATTTCGGTGTTCCTCAAGGTTCCGTTTTAGGACCACTATTGTTTTCACTATATATTTTACCTCTTGGGGATGTTATTCGAAAACATAATGTTAACTTTCACTGCTATGCGGATGACACACAGCTGTACATTTCAATGAAACATGGTGAAGCCCCAAAATTGCCCTTGCTAGAAGCATGTGTTTCAGACATAAGGAAGTGGATGGCTGCAAACTTTCTACTTTTAAACTCGGACAAAACAGAGATGCTTGTTCTAGGTCCCAAGAAACAAAGAGATCTTCTGTTGAATCTGACAATTAATCTTAATGGTTGTACAGTCGTCTCAAATAAAACTGTGAAGGACCTCGGCATTACTCTGGACCCTGATCTCTCTTTTGAAGAACATATCAAGACCATTTCAAGGTCAGCTTTTTTCCATCTACGTAACATTGCAAAAATCAGAAACTTTCTGTCCAAAAATGATGCAGAAAAATTAATCCATGCTTTTGTCACTTCTAGGTTTGACTACTGCAATGCTCTACTTTCCGGCTACCCGGATAAAGCACTAAATAAACTTCAGTTAGTGCTAAATACGGCTGCTAGAATCCTGACTAGAACCAAAAGATTTGATCATATTACTCCAGTGCTAGCCTCCCTACACTGGCTTCCTGTCAAAGCAAGGGCTGATTTCAAGGTTTTACTGCTAACCTACAAAGCATTACATGGGCTTGCTCCTACCTATCTCTCTGATTTGGTCCTGCATACCTACACGTACGCTACGGTCACAAGACGCAGGCCTCCTAATTGTCCCTAGAATTTCTAAGCAAACAGCTGGAGGCAGGGCTTTCTCCTATAGAGCTCCATTTTTATGGAACGGTCTGCCTACCCATGTCAGAGACGCAAACTCGGTCTCAACCTTTAAGTCTTTACTGAAGACTCATCTCTTCAGTGGGTCATATGATTGAGTGTAGTCTGGCCCAGGAGTGGGAAGGTGAACGGAAAGGCTCTGGAGCAACGAACCACCCTTGCTGTCTCTGCCTGGCCGGTTCCCCTCTTTCCACTGGGATTCTCTGCCTCTAACCCTATTACAGGGGCTGAGTCACTGGCTTACTGGGGCTCTCTTATGCCGTCCCTGGAGGGGGTGCGTCACCTGAGTGGGTTGATTCACTGATGTGGTCATCCTGTCTGGGTTGGCACCCCCCCTTGGGTTGTGCCATGGCGGAGATCTTTGCGGGCTATACTCAGCTTTGTCTCAGGATGGTAGGTTGGTGGTTGAAGATATCCCTCTAGTGGTGTGGGGGCTGTGCTTTGGCAAAGTGGGTGGGGTTATATCCTTCCTGTTTGGCCCTGTCCAGGGATGTCCTTGGGTTGGGCCACAGTGTCTCCTGACCCCTCCTGTCTCAGCCTCCAGTATTTATGCTGCAGTAGTTTATGTGTCGGGGGGCTGGGGTCAGTTTGTTACATCTGGAGTACTTCTCCTGTCCAATTCGGTGTCCTGTGTGAATCTAAGTGTGCGTTCATTAGTGAATGAGATACTCTAATTCTCTCCTTCTCTCTCTCGGAGGACCTGAGTCCTAGGACCATGCCCCAGGACTACCTGACATGATGACTCCTTGCTGTCCCCAGTCCACCTGGCCGTGCTGCTGCTCCAGTTTCAACTGTTCTACCTTATTATTATTCGACCATGCTGGTCATTTATGAACATTTGAACATCTTGGCCATGTTCTGTTATAATCTCCACCCGGCACAGCCGGAAGAGGACTGGCCACCCCACATATGCTCTCTCTAATTCTCTTTCTTTCTCTCTCTCGGAGGACCTGAGCCCTAGGACCATGCCCCAGGACTACCTGACATGATGACTCCTTGCTGTCCCCAGTCCACCTGGCCGTGCTGCTGCTCCAGTTTCAACTGTTCTGACTTATTATTATTCGACCATGCTGGTCATTTATGAACATTTGAACATCTTGGCCATGTTCTTTCTAGGGAGTTTTTCCTAACCACCATGCTTCTACACCTGCATTGCTTGCTGTTTGGGGTTTTAGGCTGGGTTTCTGTACAGCACTTTGAGATATCAGCTGATGTACGAGGGGCTATATAAATACATTTGATTTGATTTGAATTGATTTATTTTAATGGACAAAAAAATCCAAGGACATTTCTAAGTGACCCCAAACGTTTGAACGGTATTGTATCTCAGAATTGTGTATTATTTACCTTTTATAAAGGGTGCCAATCATTTGACAGACACAGCGTTTCATGTTTCCACCACTTCTTTGAATGAGATACTCGTTTTGGCACCGGAAACCTTAATGAATGAGATACCAGAAACATTAGTGAATGAGATACTCGTTATGGCACCAGAAACATTAGTGAATGAGATACTCGTTATGGCACCAGAAACATTAGTGAATGAGATACTCGTTATGGCACCAGAAACATTAGTGAATGAGATACTCGTTATGGCACCAGAAACATTAGTGAATGAGATACTCGTTATGGCACCAGAAACATTAGTGAATGAGATACTCGTTATGGCACCAGAAACATTAGTGAATGAGATACTCGTTATGGCACCAGAAACATTAGTGAATGAGAGTTATGGCACCAGAAACATTAGTGAATGAGATACTCGTTATGGCACCAGAAACATTAGTGAATGAGATACTCGTTATGGCACCAGAAACATTAGTGAATGAGATACTCGTTATGGCACCAGAAACATTAGTGAATGAGATACTCGTTATGGCACCAGAAACATTAGTGAATGAGATACTCGTTATGGCACCAGAAACATTAGTGAATGAGAGACTCGTTATGGCACCAGAAACATTAGTGAATGAGATACTCGTTATGGCACCAGAAACATTAGTGAATGAGATACTCGTTATGGCACCAGAAACATTAGTGAATGAGATACTCGTTATGGCACCAGAAACATTAGTGAATGAGATACTCGTTATGGCACCAGAAACATTAGTGAATGAGATACTCGTTATGGCACCAGAAACATTAGTGAATGAGATACTCGTTATGGCACCAGAAACATTAGTGAATGAGATACTCGTTATGGCACCAGAAACATTAGTGAATGAGAGACTCGTTATGGCACCAGAAACATTAGTGAATGAGAGACTCGTTATGGCACCAGAAACATTAGTGAATGAGAGACTCGTTATGGCACCAGAAACATTAGTGAATGAGAGACTCGTTATGGCACCAGAAACATTAGTGAATGAGTTATGGCACCAGAAACTTAGTGAATGAGATACTCGTTATGGCACCAGAAACATTAGTGAATGAGAGACTCGTTATGGCACCAGAAACATTAGTGAATGAGAGACTCGTTATGGCACCAGAAACATTAGTGAATGAGATACTCGTTATGGCACCAGAAACATTAGTGAATGAGAGACTCGTTATGGCACCAGAAACATTAGTGAATGTTATGGCACCAGAAACATTAGTGAATGAGAGACTCGTTATGGCACCAGAAACATTAGTGAATGAGAGACTCGTTATACTCGTTATGGCACCAGAAACATTAGTGAATGAGAGACTCGTTATGGCACCAGAAACATTAGTGAAAGAGACTCGTTATGGCACCAGAAACATTAGTGAATGAGATACTCGTTATGGCACCAGAAACATTAGTGAATGAGAGACTCGTTATGGCACCAGAAACCTTAGTGAATGAGAGACTCGTTATGGCACCAGAAACATTAGTGAAAGAGATACTCGTTATGGCACCAGAAACCTTAGTGAATGAGAGACTCGTTATGGCACCAGAAACATTAGTGAAAGAGATACTCGTTATGGCACCAGAAACATTACTGAATGAGATACTCGTTATGGCACCAGAAACATTAGTGAATGAGAGACTCGTTATGGCACCAGAAACCTTAGTGAATGAGAGACTCGTTATGGCACCAGAAACATTAGTGAAAGAGATACTCGTTATGGCACCAGAAACCTTAGTGAATGAGATTGATAATGCTCTTAGGTAGGTTCATCATAATGTGTGCCCTGGAGAAGGTCACAGGTCATGATTGTACCGTGTGCCCTGGAGAAGGTCACAGGTCATTTCTCTGTCTTCTGGGTTTCTGGTTAGGCATCAGACTAGTAAACTGTCAGGGGAGAGTGGTCTGGGGTTAGTAGTAGACTGTCAGGGGAGAGTGGTCTGAGGTTAGTAGTAGACTGTCAGGGGAGAGTGGTCTGAGGTTAGTAGTAGACTGTCAGGGGAGAGTGGTCTGGGGTTAGTAGTAGACTGTCAGGGGAGAGTGGTCTGGGGTTAGTAGTAGACTGTCAGGGGAGAGTGGTCTGGGGTTAGTAGTAGACTGTCAGGGGAGAGTGGTCTGGGGTTAGTAGTAGACTGTCAGGGGAGAGTGGTCTGGTAGACTGTCAGGGAGGTTAGTAGTAGACTGTCAGGGGAGAGTGGTCTGGGGTTAGTAGTAGACTGTCAGGGTCACTGGGGAGAGTGGTCTGGGGTTAGTAGTAGACTGTCAGGGGAGAGTGGTCTGGGGTTAGTAGTAGACTGTCAGGGGAGAGTGGTCTGGGGTTAGTAGTAGACTGTCAGGGGAGAGTGGTTTGGGTTAGTAGTAGACTGTCAGGGAGAGTGGTATTGTGTTAGTAGTAAACTGCCAGGGCAGAGTGGTATTGGGTTAGTAGTAGACTGTCAGGGGAGAGTGGTCTGGGGTAGCAGTAGACTGTCAGGGGAGAGTGGTCTGGGGTTAGTAGTAGACTGTCAGGGGAGAGTGGTATTGGGTTAGTAGTAGACTGTCAGGGGAGAGTGGTCTGAGGTTAGTAGTAGACTGTCAGGGCAGAGTGGTATTGTGTTAGTAGTAAACTGCCAGGGCAGAGTGGTATTGGGTTAGTAGTAGACTGTCAGGGGAGAGTGGTCTGGGGTAGCAGTAGACTGTCAGGGGAGAGTGGTCTGGGGTTAGTAGTAGACTGTCAGGGGAGAGTGGTATTGGGTTAGTAGTAGACTGTCAGGGGAGAGTGGTATTGGGTTAGTAGTAGACTGTCAGGGGAGAGTGGTATTGGGTTAGTAGTAGACTGTCAGGGGAGAGTGGTCTGAGGTTAGTAGTAGACTGTCAGGGGAGAGTGGTCTGGGGTTAGTAGTAGACTGTCAGGGGAGAGTGGTCTGGGGTTAGTAGTAGACTGTCAGGGGAGAGTGGTCTGGGGTTAGTTGCAGACTGTCAGGGGAGAGTGGTCTGGGGTTAGTAGTAAACTGTCAGGGGAGAGTGGTCTGGGGTTAGTAGTAGACTGTCAGGGGAGAGTGGTCTGGGGTTAGTAGTAGACTGTCAGGGGAGAGTGGTCTGAGGTTAGTAGTAGACTGTCAGGGGAGAGTGGTCTGAGGTTAGTAGTAGACTGTCAGGGGAGAGTGGTCTGGGGTTAGTAGTAGACTGTCAGGGGAGAGTGGTCTGAGGTTAGTAGTAGACTGTCAGGGGAGAGTGGTCTGGGGTTAGTAGTAGACTGTCAGGGGAGAGTGGTCTGAGGTTAGTAGTAGACTGTCAGGGGAGAGTGGTCTGAGGTTAGTAGTAGACTGTCAGGGGAGAGTGGTCTGAGGTTAGTAGTAGACTGTCAGGGGAGAGTGGTCTGAGGTTAGTAGTAGACTGTCAGGGGAGAGTGGTCTGAGGTTAGTAGCCAGTGTTAAACTAAGAAATTTATATATTATAGATGATTTATATATTATATATTAAATCTTGTTCTCTTGAATCTCCTGCAGTAGTTTATGGGTGTTAGAACAAACAATGTTCTGTTTTGGTCAATAAATGACTCACACTCTTGAACCTGATAAATTCCAGAACTGTACTGTACATTCAAGTTAATCAATCAAGTCAACTCAAGGCATAGTATGACTCAAGGCATAGTATGACTCAAGCACTCTCTCACAGTTCATTTAAACAGAAGGAAGAAAGGAAAGAAGTGAAGAGGGCTTTGTGGACATATTCAAATCCCCTCCTGTTAACATTGTGTGTACACAAGAGAATGCTTATTTGAATTAGGGAAATCTGTCGATTCAAATGGTGACTATTGTACAATACATTGTCCCTGTAAAACCCAATCTATCAGATAAAAACCTGTTTGAGCAGGGGAAAGGAAAGAGATGAGTATCTGAAGCGAGAGAGAGGGAGACGAAGAGCACCTTTACTCGACTGGACATTTTCCAATTATGCTGTGGCTCACCATGAGATCAGTGCTGGGGTAATCCCCATGCTGGATATGTTTCCAGTATATACAGGCCTAACTATGTGATGGAGAGCCAGCCTGAAGAGACTTAAGGCTGAGAAATGAGAGTGTCATGGTGAGTGATAGAGAGAGTGTGAAATAAAAAATAGGGGGAGATGAGACGAAACATGGCGTGAGATAAAGTGTATTTGTAAGAAGAGAATGAAGGCAAGCGGAGAGAAAGAGGTGGGTTTAGTGCACTGGTATGTGACGTCAGCGGCTCGTTGGATTGAGGTCCTGTGTCCTGCTGATTTTAATCCTGGCTGATTAGGTAACAGAGAGCAAGCGCCTGTGCAAACCCTCTGGGGGAAGAGAGAGAGGAAGTCAAGCATTTAGACAGAAGGAGTTTGTTAAAGCAGGGAAATTTTGCGCCTGGAGAGAAGAGAAAGGGGAACACTTCCCCCTCTACCCTCCCCCTCGTTCATCCTAGCTTTCCACTCCAGACCTCTGCGTGTGTGTGTGTGTGTGTGTGTGTGTCTATGGACAACGGATCGACGATGCCCACGAACGGAATTAACAAAGCCTTGAAGCTGCAGTTTGGCCTCATCAACCACGAGAGCCGTTACCTAACGGCCGAGGCCTTCGGCTTCAAGGTGAACGCCTCGGCCTCCAGCATGAAGAAGAAGCAGATCTGGACTCTGGAGCAAGAGGACCAGGACACCCAGGTAGTGTTCCTTCGCAGCCACCTGGGCCGCTACCTGGCCTCCGACAAGGATGGTAAGGTGAGCTGCGGGGCAGAGCAGCCCGACTCGCCCGGCTGCCGCTTCCTGATCGTGGCCCAGTCGGACGGCCGCTGGGCGCTGCAGTCGGAGACATACCTGCGCTTCTTCGGAGGCTCGGCTGACTACCTGTCCTGCTTCGCCCAGGCCATCGGGGAACCCGAGCTGTGGGCCGTCCACCTGGCCCTCCATCCGCAATCTAGCCTGCTCAGCGTGGCGCGCAAACGCTACGCCCACCTGTTTGCCCGGGAAGGAGAGATCTCGGTGGACAGCAACATCCCCTGGGGCTCGGACTCCCTGGTCACCCTGGTATACCTGGAAGGAAAGTACTTCCTGAAGACGTGCGACAGCCGCTTCCTCAGCAACGACGGGAAGCTGGTCAAAGAGAACACCCCCACCACCAGCTTCACCCTGGAGCTCAAGTCAGGCAAGCTGGCCTTCAAGGACTGCGATGGGAAGTACCTGACACCCATGGGCCCGACCGGCACGCTGCGCTCAGGCAGGTGCTCCAAGCCTGGCAAGGATGAGCTGTTTGATCTAGAGGAGAGCCACCCACAAGTCATTTTCCAGGCAGCCAACAAAAGATTTGTCTCCGTCAAACAAGGTAATTATCAAACCAATGTATATATTTATTGCTATAATGCACATTATTTAAGTGTTTTTGTATAGTCTCTACTGAGATGAAAAATTTGAACTAATTTGATGTTTCGACAATATTTGGGGTTGGAAATGTCTTGGGTGATACATTCAATATCCTCTCTGAAGGTGCACATATAGCTGCAGAAAAATTGAAAAGAATAATGTCAGCGGAACCCCATTAGGCTCACAGTGGGTTTCCAGGAGATTGCTATCAAATTGACCTGCTATACTTACCTTGGAATCCACCCAGAACGTAGGAAACTAATGTTCTAAACGGCTTTCTATTTTCCATTTAGACGGCAAATGGACTAACCAGGGAGGTTCTGCCTGCTCTATTTTGAGAAAGGAACGGGATGGAGAAAATAGAGTAGGTAGGCCAGCTGTGACCCCATTGGGAAAAAACAAGTGACATTCTCAGGGAGCTTTAGAATTGCTGAACTTTTGAAAGTATTTAATTTTTTGTTCAACGCTTTTAATTGCTAAAAACCTGACATTACATTAATCATACTGCTCTGAGAAGAGTAGAGTACAAATCCATTTTGTTCAGAAAATAATAAAAGTCTTATTGTACTGTGCTCAGCACGATCAACCTCCAGTGTAATTGACCTGCAAATCCACACTTCATGCGTTATAGTTGAGGTCAAGAAATTCAAAGTAGGAAAATGTTCATGTTTGCATAATTTCCCTGTAGAGGTTGGTTGGTTCTATCACAAGCAAATGGCAGTCCAATAGAATCACCATTAGTTAGCTCAGTGCTGAAGCTCACTTTGTCTTTAGTTACACTCCTTAGCAATTAGATGAAAAGTTAATGCTGTTGAAAGACTCCTTACATCTCAACAATTAGAATCAGAAAATGTTTCTCGGCGCGACAGGATGATGGCATGGTCTTGGGTGCAGCTCTACTCCAGTGAGACGGCTGAGGAGAGGACGGCTCATAGTAATGGCTGGAATGGGGTCAATGGAATGGTATCAACCATATAGAATATATGTTTGATACCATTCCAGACATTATTATGAACTGTCCTCCCCTCATCAGCCTCCTCTGCTCTACACCCTTAGTGAAGCCTGTGGGTCTGTCTCTGTCAGTTCAGTCATATTTGTCAATTTCAGAAACCATTCACTCAAGTGAGCATTGAGACATATCTCAGAATACATTAAGCATGCAGTGTAGCAGCCCACTAGGAATGTTAGCCCACATAAGGGAAGGTTCTCTACTCAACGAGAATCAGAAATAAAGTCATCAATTAGGGGATCCAAAAAGATTGTCAGAGACTCTCTCCTGGAAATGTTCAGAAAGAACATTGTGAAACCATGTGACAAGTGTCAAGTACGGTACAACTGAAGGGCAGCCATGCTTGTCTCCTCGCTCTGCATGGTGCATATGGTCAGTCAGCCATTGGGCGCCATTACGCGTGTCATCCGGGTCGTCATGGTAATGGGCTTTGTCATTTCCACTGTGTGTCCCATAGAAGAGATTAGGCAGAGCGCAGGCTGATGACTCCAGGGAGGCAGAGGTGTCCTGCTGGTGCTGTCAACTAATTCCCATCAATGTGCATTTCAGGATCACAATCATTCTATTATCAAGCTGAAACTGCCTGATGCTTTATCTGTGGATTGAGTTTGAGGAGAGTGAGTGGTTGTAATTGTAATGGGGGCTGAGGTTGTTTGATTGTGGCAGGTAGAGGAAGTCATCTATTAGTCTGGACAGGCAGTGAGAGAGCAGTTAAAATAGGAGAACTAGTCAGACTGATCAGTTACCTACACCCATCATTAGCTCTCGGCAGAGGCTTTCCCTGAGAGAGGAATGAAGGTGGAGAGATCTCCTCTGCTGACAGTGACATACCTAGAGACAGGCCAGCAGGCAAGGAGGACAGGTTAGAAAGAGACTGAAGGGACTTTGGCTGTTTCTGGTCACAGGTTTGGATGAAGTTCCAAACAAAGACTTGTAAGGTGTCATTCAGTGAGGGTGTCATCCTGCCACAGCTACATTCACAATGACATGACCTACAAGTACCAAAAAGATTTTTATATAGGTTTTATTCATTACAATTTCTCCCAAATTTACTAGGGAGATGCATTCTTCCCTCCCTCCCCTGCACAGGCCTCCCCTGGTATGCTATTTCTTACGATTTGGTAAAAATATAGAGGTAAATGTGATTTTAAATTGTACGAGTTCAGGATGATTTTACAGATCAACAAAATAAATATGAAATAGTGCAGTGGTCTAAGGCATTGGCCCAGCGTCATCCAGGTTTGGCTTGTGGTAGGCCGTCATTGTAAATAATAATTTGTTCTTAACTGACTTGTCTAGTTAAATTAAGGTTAAATAAAAAAATAAAAATAGATTTAAAAAATAATGTATGTAGGCTACTGGCTCAAATATTGATCAGGCATGAAATAGTATATTTGATCGCAAAAAATACCACTCAATATTATTCCCAGTTCATTCTACTCTTCCTTTGGTTAAAATGTTCAACACGTGGCTTTTCAAAATGTCCAATATGGCAACCCAACCCATAATGTTGTGCTTGGTCTCTCTGAAGAGGAGTGTTTTTGCCTGTGGTGTGTTCACTAGGAAACAGATTGAAGCAAACGGGACGGAACTGGGAGAGACTAACCTGAATTTATCCACTAAGAAACTCTCATTTTTGTTTTGCTACAATGTGCACTAATGAATACACCACTGGTGTCTCCTCTCCCCCGACATTTGTTTTAGGAACGAGGCAGGCACCAGAAAGCTGCTTAGTGGGCCCTGTGGTGCAGATTTGCATTGCACCACCGAGGGAATTACAGCAGGCGAATGAGCAGGATGGGTGGAGGGGTGTGTGTATGGGATTAGGGGGGTAACAGGCTTAAGAGAAAGGTTGAGGGATATTTCTGTGGTATCTAATTTGAACTCCAGCAGACACAATCTGCTATTTACAGTGCATTCGGAAAGTATTCAGGCCCCTTGACTTTTTCCACATTTTATTACGTTACAACCTTATTCTAAAATTGTTTTTTTTACTCATCAATCTACACACAATACCCCATCAAGACAAAGCAAAAACAGATTTGTTGAAATATTAGCAAATTTGTAAAAATACATTTCAGACCCTTTACTCAGTACTTTGATGTAGCACCTTTAGCAGCGATTACAGCCTCAATTCTTCTTGGGTACAAGCTTGGCACACCTGTATTTGGCGGGTTTGTCCCATTCTTCTCTCCAGATCCTCTTAAGCTCAGTCACGTTGGATGGGGATCGTCGCTGCACAGCTATTTTCAGGTCTCTTCAGAGATGTTCGATTGGGTTCAAGTCCCGGCTCAGGCTGGGCCATTCAAGGACATTCCCTATGGGATGTGTATGGGAAAACCCTTAATGTCAGTCCCTACGGGATGTGTATGGGAAAACCCTTAATGTCAGTCCCTACGGGATGTGTATGGGAAAACCCTTAATGTCAGTCCCTACGGGATGTGTATGGGAAAACCCTTAATGTCAGTCCCTACGGGATGTGCATAGGACAACCCTTAATGTTTAATTAGTAAAAATATATATTTTTTAAACTTAATGTCAGTCCCTAGGACAACCCTTAATCTTTAATGTCAGTCCCTACGGGATGTGTGTAGGACAATCTTTAATGTCAGACCCTACGGGATGTGTGTAGGACAATCTTTAATGTCAGTCCCTACGGGATGTGTGTAGGACAATCTTTAATGTCAGTCCCTACGGGATGTGTGTAGGACAATCTTTAATGTCAGTCCCTACGGGATGTGTAGGACAATCTTTAACAGTGGGATGTGTGTAGGACATCTTTAATGTCAGTGTGTAGGGATGTGTGTAGGACAATCTTTAATGTCAGTCCCTACGGGATGTGTGTAGGACAACCTTTAATGTCAGTCCCTACGGGATGTGTGTAGGACAATCTTTAATGTCAGTCCCTACGGGATGTGTGTAGGACAATCTTTAATTAATGTCCCTACGGGATGTGTGTAGGACAATCTTTAATGTCAGTGTGTAGGGATGTGTGTAGGACAATCTTTAATGTCAGTGTGTAGGGATGTGTGTAGGACAATCTTTAATGTCAGTGTGTAGGGATGTGTGTAGGACAATCTTTAATGTCAGTCCCTACGGGATGTGTGTAGGACAATCTTTAATGTCAGTCCCTACGGGATGTGTGTAGGACAATCTTTAATGTCAGTGTGTAGGGATGTGTGTAGGACAATCTTTAATGTCAGTGTGTAGGGATGTGTGTAGGACAACCCTTAATGTCAGTGTGTAGGGATGTGTGTAGGACAACCCTTAATGTCAGTGTGTAGGGATGTGTGTAGGACAATCTTTAATGTCAGTCCCTACGGGATGCGTGTAGGACAATCTTTAATGTCAGTGTGTAGGGATGTGTGTAGGACAACCCTTAATGTCAGTGTGTAGGGATGTGTGTAGGACAATCTTTAATGTCAGTGTGTAGGGATGTGTGTAGGACAACCCTTAATGTCAGTGTGTAGGGTATCTCATGCATCTTATTTTACTGCAAATTGTCTCCCCCACTCCTAGATTTGATGATGTAATGTAACACTAGACTTTGATTGAATAATGCTCTAAAGTGAAGGGTTCCGTTTGTAATGTTGCAACATTTAGAAAGTGGAATTATGTTTTTTGAAATGTTTACAAATTAATTTAAAATTAAACGCTGAAATGTCTTGAGTCAATACGTATTCAACCCCTTTGTTATGCATGCCTAAATAAGTTCAGGAGTAAAAATGTGCTGAACAAGTCACATGAGTTGCATGGAATCACTCTGTGTGTAATAATTATGTTTAACATGATTACTCCATACATACAATTATCTGTCAGGTCCCTCAGTCGAGCATTGCATTTCAAACATAGATTAAACCGCAAAGACCAGGGAGGTTTTCCAATGCCTCACAAAGAAGGGCACCTATTGGTAGATTAGTAAAAATATAAAAAAGTAGACATTGAATATCCCTTTGAGCATGGTGAAGTTATTAATTACACTTTGGATGGTGTATCAATACACCCATTCACTACAAAGATACAGGTGTCCTTCCTAACTCAGTTGCCAGAGAGGAAGGAAACCATTCAGGAATTTCACCATGAGGTTAATGGTGGCGTTAAAACAGTTACAGAGTTTAATGGCTGTGATTAGAGATAAGTGCAGATGGATCAACAACATTGTTTCTCCACAATACTAACCTTTTTGACATCCTGTTTGCAACAAGGCACTAAAGCAACAAGGCACTTAAGCAACAAGGCACTAAAGCAACAAGGCACTAAAGCAACAAGGCACTAAAGCAACAAGGCACTAAAGCAACAAGGCACTAAAACACTAAAGTTATACTGCCAAGAAAATATGGCAATACATTTTTTGCCTGAGTAAAAAGTGTTTTATTTGGGGCAAATCCAATAGAACACAAGCAGTATCACTCTCCATATTTTGAAGCTAGGACAATCTTTAATGTCAGTGTGTAGGGATGTGTGAACAATCTTGTAGTGGTGGCTGCATCATATTATGGGTATGCTTGTAATCGTTAAGAACTGGGGAGTTTTTCATGATGAAAACAAACGGAATGGAGGTAAGCACAGGCAAAATCCTAGAGGAAAACTTGCCTTGGAGTGCTTTCTACCAGACACTAGGAGATTAATTTACCTTTCAGCAGGACAATACCACAACACACAAGGCCAAATCTACACTGGAGATGCTTACCAAGAAGACAGTGAATGTCCCTGAGTGGCCGAGTTACAGTTTTGACATAAATCTACCAAAAAATCTATGATAAGACCTGAAAGTGGTTGTTGAGCAATGACTAACAACCAATTTGACAGAGCTTGAAGAATTTTGAAAAGATTAATGCAACTGGTGATTCTCTGATCCACCTCTACGCAGACAACACCATTCTGTATACATCTGCCCCTTCTTTGAACACTGTGCTAACAAATCTTCAAACGAGCTTCAACGTCATACAACACTCCTTCGGATGCCTACAACTGCTTTTAAATGCTAGTAAAACTAAGTGCATGCTCTTCAACAGATCGCTGCCCGCACCCTCCCGCCTGACTAGCATCACTACTCTGGACGGTTCTGACTTAGAATATGTGGACAACTACAAATACCTAGGTGTCTGGTTAGATTGTAAACTGTCCTTCCAGACTCACATTAAGCATCTCCAATCCCAAATTAAATCTAGAATCGGCTTCCTATTTCGCAAACAAAGCCTCCTTCGCTCATTCCGCCAAACATACCCTCGTAAAACTGACTATACTACAGATCCTTGACTTCGGCAATGTCATTTACAAAATACACCCCAACACTCTACTCAGCAAACTGGATGTAGTCTATCACAGTGCCATCCATTTTATCACCAAAGCCCCATACACTATCCACCACTGCGACCTCTATGCTCTCGTTGGCTGGCCCTCACTACATATCCACCGCCAAACCCACTTGCTCCAGGTCATCTATAAGTCTTTGCTAGGTAAAGCCCTGCCTTATCTCAGCTCACTGGTCACCATAGCAACACCCACCTGTAGCACACGCTCCAGCAGGTATATTGCACTGGTCATCCCCAAAGCCAACACTTCCTTTGGCAGCCTCTCCTTCCAGTTCTCTGCTGCCAATGACTGGAGCGAATTGCAAAAATCTCTGAAGCTGGAGTCTTACATCAGCTGTCAGATAAGCTTACTGATCACTATCCCTGTACACAGCCAGTCTGTAAGTAGCACAACCGACTACCTCACCCCCATATTATTACTTACCCTCTTTTGCACCTCATTATTTCTACTTGCACATCATCATCTGCACATACAGTATATCATTCCAGTATTAATATTAAATTGTAATATTTTCGCCTCGACGGCCTATTTATTACCTACCTCCCTACTCTTCTACATTTGCACACACTGTACATAGATCTTTCAATTTTTCTTTTATTTTGTGTTATTGACTGTACATTTGTTTATGTGTAACTCTGTGCTGTTGTTTTTGTCGTACTGCTATGCTTTATCTTGGCCAGGTTGCAGTTGTAAATGAGAACTTGTTCTCAACTGGCCTACCTAGTTAAATCAAATAAATACATGGAAAATGGTGCACAATCCAGGTGTGGAAAGCACTTAGAGATTTACCCAGAAAGCCTCACAGCTGTAATCGCTGCCAAACATGCTTCTACAAAGAATTGACTCAGGGATGTGAATACTTCTGTAAATTAGATAATTCTGTATTTCATTTTCAATACATTTGAAAAAATGTCAAAAACATGTTTTCACTTAGTCATTATGGTGTATTGTGTGTAGATGGGTGAGAAAATGTTTAATGCATTTCAAATTCAGGCTGTAACATAACAAATTGTGGAATATGTTGAGGGGTGGGGATAATTTCTGAAGGCGCTGTACATAGGCCTACAGTACATGTGTTACCCAACATGTCATCGTGGCACCCAGAACCTAATCCCGCATGTGCACTGCTTCGTCTGTCACAACACAACCAGACATGTTAGTTTAATTATGTTTTTAATCACAATGTAAGTGTCACAACTTGCGGTCACTTCGGGACACGTGTAATCTGCTGTGTGAGATAAACTGGCAGGATAAGACAGGACGTGCAAATGACAGGCTCATCCGAGCAGCGGGATACCTTGGGGCAAGGCGGTGCCAAGGTCAACTCTCACACCACCTCTCCTATGGTCGTGTTCATTAGGGCATGCAATGCAATGTTTCATTCAGTTTTATCCCGTTTAGTGCCTAATGAACACCACCCTGGTGCTCTCACATCCAGGGACTTCCTCTTTGGACGTTCAAACCTCAGGGAGATCCCAAATCAGGAGGAAATGCATGCTGTGTATAGAGGCCAGGAGTTTTTCCTCTCCACATGACCTAATTAGAAGATAACTCCTGGTCCTAGTTTTAGGCTATATCTATGGCCCAGAGTTTTAGGCTATATCTATGGCCCAGAGTTTTAGGCTATATCTATGGGCCAGAGTTTTAGGCTATATCTATGGCCCAGAGTTTTAGGCTATATCTATGGCCCAGAGTTTTAGGCTATATCTATGGGCCAGAGTTTTAGGCTATATCTATGGGCCAGAGTTTTAGGCTATATCTATGGCCCAGAGTTTTAGGCTATATCTATGGGCCAGAGTTTTAGGCTATATATATGGGCCAGAGTTTTAGGCTATATATATGGGCCAGGGTTTTAGGCTATATATATGGGCCAGGGTTTTAGACTATACATAGAAACCAGAGTTTTTCCTGGCCAGGTCACGTAGTAAGGAAAAACTCCTGCCCCTTTTCATATGCACCATACCAATAACACACTATACAGCTGAACCCAAAACCAATAACACATTATACATCTGAACCTAAAACCAATAACAAATTATACAGCTGAACCCAAAACCAATAACACACTATACAGCTGAACCCAAAACCTATAGAATATTATACAGCTGAACTCAAAACCTATAGAATATTATACAGCTGAACTCAAAACCTATAGAATATTATACAGCTGAACCCAAAACCTGTAGAATATTATACAGCTGAACTCTATAGTGATCCAGCCTGGTCTCAGAGCAAAACGTATTATACAGTGCATTCGAAAGTATTGATAACCCTTTACTTTTTCCACATTTTATTACGTTACAACCTTATTACAACCAGTGGGGCTTCCGAGTGGCGCAGCGGTCTAAGGCACTGCATCTCAGTGCTAGAGACATCACTACAGACCCTGGTTTGATTCCAGGCTGTATCACAACCAGCCATGATTGGGAGTCTCATAGGGCGGCGCACAATTGGCCCAACATCGTCCGGGTTAGGGTTTGGCCCGGGGTAGGTCGTCATTGTAAATAAGAATTTGTTCTTCACTGAGAAGCCTACTTAAATAAAGGTTAAATTAAAAAAACATTTATAAAATGGATTAAATAAGAAAATATCCTCATCAATCTACACACAATAACCCAGTGGAAACAGGTTTTTAGAAATTTTAGCAAATGTATGAAATAACAATTTTTGACACCGCCTCCTGGGTGGCACAGTGGTTAAGGGCACTGTACTGCAGCGCCAGCTGTGCCATCAGAGTCCCTGGGTTCGCGCCCAGACTCTGTCGTAACCGGCCGCAACCGGGAGGTCCGTGGGGCGATGCACAATTGGCCTAGCGTCGTCCGGGTTAGGGAGTGCTTGGTCAGTAGGGGTGTCCTTGTCTCATCGTGCACCAGCAGTGCGCACTAACTAAGGTGGCCAGGTGCACGGTGTTTCCTCCGACATATTGGTGCTGGTGGCTTCCGGGTTGGATGTGCGCTGCGTTAAGAAGCAGTGCGGCTTGGTTGGGTTGTGTATCGGAGGACGCATGACTTTCAACCTTCGTCTCTCCCGAGCCCGTACGGGAGTTGTAGTGATGAGACAAGATAGTAGCTACTACAACAATTGGATACCACGAAATTGGGGAGAAGAAGTAAAATATATATATATTTTTTTTAAATACAATATTTGACACCTTATTTACCTAAGTATTCAGAGCCTCAAAATTGAGCTCAGGTGCATCCTGTTACCATTCATCACCCGTGAGATGTTTCTACAACTTGATTGGAGTCCACCTGTGATAAATTCAACTGATTGGACATGATTTGGAAAGGCCTGTCTATATAAGGTTCCACAGTTGACAGTGCATGTCAGAGCAAAAACCAAGCCATGAGGTCAAAGGAATTGTCTGTAGAGCTCCAAGACAGGGTTGTGTCGAGGCACAGATCTGGAAGGGTACCAAAAAATGTCTGCAGCATTGAAGGTCCCCAAGAACACAGTGGCCTCCATCATTCTTAAAGGGAAGGTGTTTGGAACCACAAAGACTCTGGCCAACCTGAACAATCAGGGGAGAAGGGCCTCGGGCATTGAGGTGACCAGGAACCCGATGGTCACTCTGACAGAACTCCAGAGTTCCTCTGTGGAGATGGGAGAATGTTCCAGAAGCAGCACTCCAACAATCAGGCCTTTATGGTAGAGTGGCCAGTCGGTAGCCACTCCTCAGTAACAGGCACATGACAGCCCGCTTGGAGTTTGCCAAAAGGCAAAATGCAGGTGTGCCAAGCTTGTAGCATCATACCCAAGAAGACTCAAGGCTGTAATCTCTGCCAAAAGTTCTTCAACAAAGTACTGAGTAAAGGGTCTGAATAATTATGCAAATGTCATATTTCTGAATTTTTTTGTTATACATTTGCAAAAATGTCTGAAACCTGTTTTTGCTTTGTCATTAGGAGGTATTGTGTGTAGATTGATTAGAGAAAAAAATATTTAATCAATTTTAGAAGAAGGCTGTAATGTAACAAAAATGTTTGAAAAAGTCTGGGAATCTGAATACTTCCTGAATGCACTGTATTTCACTAAAATCTGTGCCACTCCATATAGTATGATATGTTGTTTTACGTTAGGTTACATTATATTGGCCCATGTAAATCCGATACACTCATATTAGTATGATATGATATGTTTGGGATGACAGTAGGTCACTTAAGGCAAAAACGAAAGGAGGGTGATTGGTTGGGGTGGATGGGTGGGCGTATTACACCAACATCTAGCAACCCAAATGTTGTGTGTTTGAATCTCATCACAGACAACTTTAATATTTTAGCGAATTAGCAACTTTGCAACTACTTACACCATTTTAGCTACTTTGAAACTACTTAGCATGTTAGCTAACCCTGACCTTAACCCTATAACCCAACTCCCAACCCTGACCTTAACCCTATAACTCAACTCCTAACCCTGACCTTAACCCTATGACCCAACTCCTAACCCTGACCTTAACCCTATAACCCAACTCCCAACCCTGACCTTAACCCTATAACCCAACTCCTAACCCTGACCTTAACCCTATAACCCAACTCCCAACCCTGACCTTAACCCTATATTCCAACTCTTAACCCTGACCTTAACCCTATAACCCAACTCCTAACCTTAACCCTATAACTCAACTCCTAACCCTGACCTTAACCCTATGACCCAACTCCTAACCCTGACCTTAACCCTATGACCCAACTCCTAACCCTGACCTTAACCCTATAACCCAACTCCTAACCCTAATCTTAACCCTATGACCCAACTCCTAACCCTGACCTTAACCCTATAACCCAACTCCCAACCCTGACCTTAACACTACAACCCAACTCCTAACCCTGACCTTAACCCTATAACCCAACTCCTAACCCTGACCTTAACCCTATAACCCAACTCCTAACCTTAACCCTATGACCCAACTCCTAACCTTAACCCTATAACCCAACTCCTAACCTTAACCTTAACCCTATGACCCAACTCCTAACCCTAACCTTAACCCTATGACCCAACTCCTAACCCTGACCTTAATGCTATAACCCAACTCCCAACCCTGACCTTAACCCTATAGCCCAACTCCGATCCTTAACCCTATGACCCTACTCCTAACCCTGACCTTAACCCTATGACCCAACTCCTAACCTTAACCCTATAACCCAACTCCTAACCCTGACCTTAACCCTATGACCCAACTCCTAACCCTGACCTTAACCCTATGACCCAACTCCTAACCCTGACCTTAACCCTATAACCCAACTCCCAACCCTGACCTTTACCCTATAACCCAACTCCTAACATTAACCTTTACCCTATGACCCAACTCCTAACCCTAACCTAACCCTAACGTACTACAGTACAGCAGTTGAAGATAATATATCATACTGTGCTAAACTGGTTAAAGCGATCAAGACGTAGGATACTATACGTCCTACAATTCATATTATGTTATATTGTATGGCTGCTATTACATTGTAGGCCAATGTAAAGTAACCTATCATTCTAAATAGCGGCACGGATTTTGGTCAAATTTAATACGTTTTCCTCTGAGACAAGGTTGCAGCGGCTATGCCACGGTAATT
>NW_027016821.1:27500-132350 GCF_036934945.1 Oncorhynchus masou masou
ACCCCATGTTCATACCGCCCCCATGTCTCTACCGCCCCATGTCTCTACCGCCCCATGTCTCTACCGCCCCATGTCTCTACCGCCCCATGTCCCATCCCCCCATGTCCGCCCCATGTCCATACCGCCCCATGTCTCTACCGCCCCATGTCTCTACCGCCCCATGTCTCTACCGCCCCATGTCCCATCCCCCCATGTCCACCCCATGTCTCTACCGCCCCATGTCTCTACTGCCCCATGTCTCTACCGCCCCATGTCTCTACTGCCCCATGTCTCTACCGCCCCATGTCTCTACCGCCCCATGTCCCTACCGCCCCATGACTCTACCGCCCTATGTCTCTACCGCCCTATGTCTCTACCGCCCTATGTCTCTACCGCCCATGTCTCTACTGCCCATGTCTCTACCGCCCATGTCTCTACCGCCCATGTCTCTACCCCCTTATGTCTCTACTGCCCAATGTCTCTACTGCCCTATGTCTCTACTGCCCTATGTCTCTACTGCCCTATGTCTCTACCGCCCCATGTCTCTACCGCCCATGTCTCTACTGCCCCATGTCTCTACTGCCTATGTCTCTACTGCCCCATGTCTCTACCGCCCCATGTCTCTACCGCCCCATGTCCCTACCGCCCCATGACTCTACCGCCCTATGTCTCTACCGCCCCATGTCCCACCCCCCCATGTCTCTACCGCCCCATGTCTCTACCGCCCCATGTCCCATCCCCCCATGTCTCTACCGCCCCATGTCTCTACCGCCCCATGTCTCTACCGCCCCATGTCCCTACCGCCCCATGTCTCTACCGCCCCATGTCCCATCCCCCCATGTCTCTACCGCCCCATGTTCCTCCCCCCATGTCCACCCCATGTCCATACCGCCCCATGTACCGCCCCATGTCTCTACCGCCCCATGTCTCTACCGCCCCATGTCTCTACCGCCCCATGTCCCATCCCCCCGTCCACCCCATGTCCTACCGCCCCATGTCTCTACCGCCCCATGTCTCTACCGCCCCATGTCTCTACCGCCCCATGTCCCATCCCCCCATGTCCACCCCATGTCTCTACCGCCCCATGTCTCTACCGCCCCATGTCTCTACCGCCCCATGTCTCTACCGCCCCATGTCCCTACCGCCCCATGTCCCTACCGCCCCATGTCCCTACCGCCCCATGTCCCTATCATGTCCCTACCGCCCTATGACCCTACCGCCCTATGACCCTACCTCCCCATGTCCCTACCGCCCTATGGCCAGTCCGTTTCTGTCAAAAGGACATGTGTTATTAAAGCCTCACCTGGCCATGACCCCACTGTCAGGGGTCATTATTTTATTATTATTATTGTCATTATTGTCATTATTATTATTATTATTATTATTTTATTGTCATTATTATTATTATTGTCACTATTATTATTGTTATTATTTTATTATTGTCATTATTTTATTATTGTTATTATTGTTGTTGTCATTATTATTATTGTCATAATTGTTATTCTACCTTCCTGTCGTTGTGTTGCAGGTGATGATGAGCTCTTCCTGATGAAGCTCATTAATCGGCCCATGTTGATCCTGCGAGGGGAGAACGGTTTTGTGTGTCATCACAAGAGCTCCAACACGCTGGATGCCAACCGATCCGTCTATGACATCTTCTTACTGCTTTTCAGCGATGGCGCCTACCACATAAAAAGTCAGTGTTTGTGGGTGTGTGTGTGTGTGTGTGTGTGTGCTTGCATGGATGCATGTTTGCATTTGTGTGCATGTCTTCATGTACCATGTATGTGTAAATGTTCTATCTGCATGTGTTCTACTGTCTTAGAACTATGCCACATTTTCCTCTATCAGTATTACTACAAAGTACACCAAACCAAGTATGTCACTCTTTATCTCTAACTAACAGTAATGTTGTCCATCTCCACTCAGGCGTAGGTGGAAAGTTCTGGTATGTCTCCAGCAGCGGCCTGGTGTGCTCAGACGGAGACAAGCCTGAGGACTTCTTCCTGGAGTTCCTGGAGCACGGGCGGGTGGGCATCAAGGGCAAGAACGGCAAGTACCTGCGCGGGGACAGCGGCACGCTGAAGGGCGATGCTGCTACCGTGGACCCCTCCTGTCTCTGGGAGTACTAACCTGGCGCGACCTCCTGACGACCCCTGAAGCCCGTGGAGGGGTGGAGGGAGAAGGAGAGGGGGAGGACCTGGTTCCCACCTGGGTTCACAGCTCAACCAACAACGATACTTTACACAGACTGACTGGGGAACATTTTCACTACTCTCTTTTCTACTTTAGCGGCAAAGGAGAGGCCGTTCCCACTTCTTTGTTTTGTTTTGGCAAAAAGTGAAAATGTGTAGAAAGTTTCTTTGTGTTTATATTATTATATTTGATTTGTTTTCCAAAAAAAGCATTGGTTACCTAAATATAGTTTTTTTCCCAAGTGACATTGCCAACATCAACAACAGCGAATACTTAATCAAATCTGCTAATTTTGGTCACTCACACAGCCTATAAAAAAACATCAGATTCTGTATAGCGGTCCTTAAATTATTATCTGGATGCCTGAATAAAGGCAGCTGTTCACATCAATATGTCTTTGTTGTGATGTTTACTGTTGTCTTTAACAACAGTGTATCAGTACGATGATTATCCAACACTTCTCCCAAACATACTCACTGCTTCCAAAGAGGACACGAATCAGCTTCGAAAATGCCCAAATTAATGGTGTAGAATACCAGACCAGAGTAGCCCAAATGGCCCTGTTTGAGTTGCCCAAATGGCCCTGTTTGAGTTGCCCAAATGACCCTGTTTGAGTAGCCCAAATGGCCCTGTTTGAGTAGCCCAAATGGCCCTGTTTGAGTAGCCCAAATGGCCCTGTTTGAATGGCCCTGTTTGAGTAGCCCAAATGGCCCTGTTTGAGTAGCCCAAATGGCCCTGTTTGAGTAGCCCAAATGGCCCTGTTTGAGTAGCCCAAATGGCCCTGTTTGAGTAGCCCAAATGACCCTGTTTGAGTAGCCCAAATGGCCCTGTTTGAGTAGCCCAAATGGCCCTGTTTGAGTAGCCAAGAGTAGCCCAAATGGCCCTGTTTGAGTAGCCCAGAGTAGCCCAAATGGCCCTGTTTGAGTAGCCCAGAGTAGCCCAAATGGCCCTGTTTGAGTAGCCCAGAGTAGCCAAAATGGCCCTGTTTGAGTAGCCCAGAGTAGCCCAAATTACCCTGTTTGAGTAGCCCAGAGTAGCCAAAATGGCCCTGTTTGAGTAGCCAAGAGTAGCCCAAATGACCCTGTTGGAATCATCTTACAATGCAATACGATCCTTCTTCCTTCGTTGAAGTAATCCCTGATTTGACATGACTGATGTAAGCAACCATGCATGTCAGATCAGTGATGACTTGGAGGATGTATTTAAAGAGTAGTCTAGCAGGGCCAATGTCTGGTCCCGCTACAGATTATACAGATAATTTGAATTAAATATAACAAAGACAGGAAAACATCAGTTGTCCACTATGTGGGATCATTCAGTAGTATCACAGTACTAGATAGTTGTAAGATATCAACATGAGGGAAAAGCAAGAGATCAACATTGTTTGCGAGGGGAGCGTACTACAATGGCCATTTGAAATGTTCTAATCCCGTCAAATTCAATTCTGGACCTCGAAGCCAGTTCCACTGCATTTTCTTCATTCTTCACCTCTTATCAGGGACTGATTTAGACCTGGGACAGCAGGTTTGTGCAATGAATTATCAGGTGGAACAGAAAAGCATCAGGACCTCGTTGGGTCAGAGTTGACTACACCTGTTCTAACCCTCTGACTCTATGTATTGGTGACTGTATGGGCTGTACTCTATCATGTCAGTCTACAAGTCTGCAGTCACAAGACGATAAAACCAGCGAGGAAAAACTGTGTTTCAGGGAATCCGTTTGACCAGGGCAAAGCACAGAATCATAATTATTTAGGATGCTATTTAGATCAGTGATTCTGGCAGACTGACTGCAATGTTGTGAAACTCAAACACGCACAACATTATCAAGTGCTGCTCTGATTTCCTGCCTTGGGACTTAAAAAAAATCTTCCACGGTGCACCCATTGAGTTGCAAAGAGGGCCCACCCCCATTTGCTGTTTTACCAACTGGGACAGCAGGGATAGCGCCATTGAGGGCTAACTCCATTTTAAAGTGGTACATTTCTGTCAATTACCACAAACTGGCTTTGTGGCAATTGTGCCCTCGAGTGTGCCCTCTCCCATCCTATACCCTCTCCTTGAGCCTCTGTCCTGCAATCAACTCGCCCGAAAGACTTCCAATTCTACCATGGAGGTACCACATCTGCAACAGTTTAGTCTGAACCAATTAAGACCAAAGGTTCTGTGACGTGTGAGTTTGTGATCAAGTGTCTCCAAAGCATACAGCCCTATCAGCTGAAGAGGAGCCGCGGACCCAGCTTTAAACACTACAACAAGGATGTAATGTCGGTCAAATAGATTTAGATTTTTGTCTATAAAAGTGTTGACGATAATAAAAATAAACAATGCCCATATATGTTGTTTGTTTAGCTGCTTCATGTCAACTAATTGTTCAACTCCAGTCTAGTGACTGACAGACCACATGATGTTGTCAACGTAACCAACAGTCATCTTCTTAGTGTTGTCGGACCATAGTGTCTATTGAACTATGACTCTCAAATCCAGTCTATCAGTTAGTGTGGATCAACAGAAGAGTGATGCAGCACAACTAATCCACACTCTAGCAGCACAGTTCACCCAGTAGGTAGTAGTAGTAGTGTCACACTCTAGCAGCACAGTTCACCCAGTAGGTAGTTGTAGTAGTGTCACACTCTAGCAGCACAGTCCATCCAGTAGGTAGTAGTAGTGTCACACTCTACTAACACAGTCCATCCAGTAGGTAGTAGTAGTAGTGTCACACTCTAGCAGCACAGTCCATCCAGTAGGTAGTAGTAGTGTCACACTCTAGCAGCACAGTCCATCCAGTAGGTAGTAGTAGTAGTGTCACACTCTACCAGCACAGTCCATCCAGTAGGTAGTAGTAGTGTCACACTCTACTAACACAGTCCATCCAGTAGGTAGTAGTAGTGTCACACTCTAGCAGCACAGTCCATCCAGTAGGTAGTAGTAGTGTCACACTCTAGCAGCACAGTCCATCCAGTAGGTAGTAGTAGTGTCACACTCTAGCAGCACAGTCCATCCAGTAGGTAGTAGTAGTAGTGTCACACTCTAGCAGCACAGTCCATCCAGTAGGTAGTAGTAGTGTCACACTCTAGCAGCACAGTCCATCCAGTAGGTAGTAGTAGTGTCACACTCTAGCAGCACAGTCCATCCAGTAGGTAGTAGTAGTAGTGTCACACTCTAGCAGCACAGTCCATCCAGTAGGTAGTAGTAGTGTCACACTCTAGCAGCACAGTCCATCCAGTAGGTAGTAGTAGTGTCACACTCTAGCAGCACAGTCCATCCAGTAGGTAGTAGTAGTGTCACACTCTAGCAGCACAGTCCATCCAGTAGGTAGTAGTAGTAGTGTCACACTCTAGCAGCACAGTCCATCCAGTAGGTAGTAGTAGTAGTGTCACACTCTAGCAGCACAGTCCATCCAGTAGGTAGTAGTAGTGTCACACTCTAGCAGCACAGTCCATCCAGTAGGTAGTAGTAGTGTCACACTCTAGCAGCACAGTCCATCCAGTAGGTAGTAGTAGTAGTGTCACACTCTAGCAGCACAGTCCATCCAGTAGGTTAGTAGTGTCACACTCTAGCAGCACAGTCCATCCAGTAGGTAGTAGTAGTGTCACTCTTAGCAGCACAGTCCATCCAGTAGGTGTTTGTGTCACCCATATCAGCACAGTCCATCCAGTCTGTAGTAGGTCACACTCTAGCAGCACAGTCCATCCAGTAGGGTTTATTGTCAAGTGCTTGTGCACAGTCCATCCTGGTGTGTGTTTACACAGTCCATCCTGTTCCCCATCATCCATCCAGTAGGTAGTAGTAGTGTCACACTGGTGTGTGTTACACTCTAGCAGCACAGTCCATCCAGTAGGGTAGTAGTAGTGTCACACTCTAGCAGCACAGTCCATCCAGTAGGTAGTAGTAGTAGTGTCACACTCTAGCAGCACAGTCCATCCAGTAGGTAGTAGTAGTGTCACACTCTAGCAGCACAGTCCATCCAGTAGGTAGTAGTAGTGTCACACTCTGTCCATCCAGTAGGTAGTAGTAGTGTCACACTCTAGCAGCACAGTCCATCCAGTAGGTAGTTAGTGTCCACTCTGTTCCATCAGTAGGTAGTGCAATGCATTGATTTAGTGCTGATATTGTAAGTGTTGAAATGGCTCTTAGGACTCTTCTACAGGTGTTTGTTCCCCATATCTCTATCCCACTCTGGATGTCCTGAAGAGGTGATTGTTTATTGTAAGTGTTTGTGCTCGTCTGTCCTGGTGTGTGTTTACCCCTCTGTTCCCCCTCATGTCCTGGTGGGTGATTGTTTATTGTAAGTGTTTGTGCTCGTCTGTCCTGGTGTGTGTTTACCCCTCTGTTCCCCATCATGTCCTTGTGGGTGATTGTTTATTGTAGTGCTTGTGCTCGTCTGTCCTGGTGTGTGTTTACCCCTCTGTTCCCCCTCATGTCCTTGTGGGTGATTGTTTATTGTAGTGCTTGTGCTCGTCTGTCCTGGTGTGTGTTTACCCCTCTGTTCCCCCTCATGTCCTTGTTGGTGATTGTTTATTGTAGTGCTTGTGCTCGTTTGTCCTGGTGTGTGTTTACCCCTCTGTTCCCCCTCATGTCCTTGTTGGTGATTGTTTATTGTAGTGTTTGTGCTCGTCTGTCCTGGTGTGTGTTTACCCCTCTGTTCCCCCTCATGTCCTTGTGGGTGATTGTTTATTGTAAGTGTTTGTGCTCATCTGTCCTGGTGTGTATTTACCCCTCTGTTACAAACGAAGCGTGTGTTTAGTGAGTCCTCCAGATCAGAGGCAGTAGAGATGACCAGGGATGTTGTCTTGATAGGTGTGTGAGTTGGACCATTTTCATGACCTGCTAAGCCTTCAAAATGTAACGAGTACTTTTCAGTGTCAGGGAAAATGGCAAAAGTACATTATTTTATTTAGGAATGTAGTGAAGTAAAAGTGAACGTTGTCAAAAATGTAAATAGTAAAGAACAAATAACCCCAAAAACTCCTTAAGTAGTACTTTAAAGTATTTTTACTGAAGTACTTTACACCACTGATCTGCAAGCTCGGTTTAAAGTGTCACCGGAGGCACATCTGTCCCACACGTTCTAGAAGCTCACACTAATGAGTCCAGTTGATTGTGTTTTTAAGGACAGTGGATTTCCAATATATTTTGACAGATTTAACAACTCAGAGGCTTTGTGGTTAGTGTCCGCCCTGAGATTGGAAGGTTGGGGGTTTGATTTTATACTCAGCATTAAGGTGATGAATTGCGGATAAGGCCCTGAGACAGACGAGCATCCTGGGGGTTGTACATCAAGCTGCATCAACCTACAGAAACAGTTAACAGGCTGCTGCACTAGGGCCATTCTGGCTCAGAGAAGCTTACAAACAGAAACAGGCAACAGGCTGCTGCACTAGGGCCATTCTGGCTCAGAGAAGGCTTACAACCTACAGAAACAGGCAACAGGCTGCTGCACTAGGGCCATTCTGGCTCAGAGAAGGCTTACAACCTACAGAAACAGGCAACAGGCTGCTGCACTAGGGCCATTCTGGCTCAGAGAAGGCTTACAACCTACAGAAACAGGCAACAGGCTGCTGCACTAGGGCCATTCTGGCTCAGAGAAGGCTTTACAGAAACAGGCAACAGGCTGCTGCACTAGGGCCATTCTGGCTCAGAGAAGGCTTACAACCTACAGAAACAGGCAACAGGCTGCTGCACTAGGGCCATTCTGGCTCAGAGAAGGCTTACAACCTACAGAAACAGGCAACAGGCTGCTGCACTAGGGCCATTCTGGCTCAGAGAAGGCTTAAACCTACAGAAACAGGCAACAGGCTGCTGCACTAGGGCCATTCTGGCTCAGAGAAGGCTTACAACCTACAGAAACAGGCAACAGGCTGCTGCACTAGGGCCGTTCTGGCTCAGAGAAGGCTTACAACCTACAGAAACAGTTAACAGGCTGCTGCACTAGGGCCATTCTGGCTCAGAGAAGGTTTACAACCTACAGAAACAGGCAACAGGCTGCTGCAAGGGCCATTCTGGCTCAGAGAAGGCTTACAACCTACAGAAACAGTTAACAGGCTGCTGCACTAGGGCCATTCTGGCTCAGAGAAGGTTTACAACCTACAGAAACAGGCAACAGGCTGCTGCACTAGGGCCATTCTGGCTCAGAGAAGGCTTACAACCTACAGAAACAGTTAACAGGCTGCTGCGCTAGGGACATTCTGTCTCAGAGAAGGCTTACAACCTACAGAAACAGTTAACAGGCTGCTGCGCTAGGGACATTCTGTCTCAGAGAAGGCTTACAACCTACAGAAACAGTTAACAGGCTGCTGCACTAGGGACATTCTGTCTCAGAGAAGGCTTACTTCTCTCTCCTTAGACAGATTTGATTTACATGGGGATATAGATGAGAATGGAAGACACAGTAGAAAAAGGTAGACAGGGATTGAACCCCGGTTCATTTTGTGTCAAGAGTGTTATAATTTGACATGACACTGCACCAGTTGATTGTTAATGTAGGTTGAATTGGCTCTTAGAGAAAAAGGTGGAACCTAAAAGGGTTATTTGGCTGTCCCCATAGGACACTCAAACTCAACTCTGGACCTCAAAGCCAGTTCCACTGCATTTTCCTTATTGTTGCCCTCTAATCAGGGACTGATTTACACCTGGGACAACAGGTGGGTGCAATTAATTACCAGGTAGAACAGAAAACCTGCAGGCTCTGGACCTCAAATACCCCTGCCATAGGATAGGAGAACCCTTTGAAGAACCCTTTTTGGTTCCAGGTAGAACCCTTTGAGTTCCACGTAGAACCCATTACATAGAGCGGTCTACATGGAACCCTCTAATCAGGGACTGATTTACACCTGGGACAACAGGTGGGTGCAATTAATTACCAGGTAGAACAGAAAACCTGCAGGCTCTGGACCTCAAATACCCCTGCCATAGGATAGGAGAACCCTTTGAAGAACCCTTTTTGGTTCCAGGTAGAACCCTTTACATAGAGCGGTCTACATGGAACCCAAAATAGTTTTATCTGGAACCAAAGGGGGTTCTACCTGGAACCAAAAAGGGTTGTCCTATGGGGACAGCCGAAGAACCTCTTTGGAATCCTTTATTCTAAGAGTGTACTAGTTCATCAAACAAGGCTGTACTGGTACATCTACACTGCTGCAACACAACTGACCACTGTAGGAGCTACTGAAGTTTCTTCATCCATGACGTGTTGACCAATTGAAATCAACAGGGACTTGTAGTAACACTTGATGTTAAAGCTTAAAGGGTATAATGCATTGTAAGACTTGATGTTAAAGCCTAAAGGGTATAATGCATTGTAAGACTTGATGTTAAGGGGTATAATGCATTGTAAGTGTCAGGCATATGTGTATAGGTGGCAGGGAAGTCAGGCGCAGGAGAGTCAAACGGAGTGTAAAATGGAGTCTTTTAATAAAGTCCAAGTAACATGCTCCATAACACTAAATAGACAAATGAATAATAAAATAAATATGGGTACGAAGACCCGTCGCGCACCTATACAAAAACACTACACTGACGATAAACAATCTCTGACAAAGACATGAGGGGAAACAGAGGGTTAGATACACAACAGGTAATGAATGGGATTGAAAACAGGTGTGTGGGAAGACAAGACAAAACCAATGGAAAATGAAAAATGGATCAATGATAGCTAGAAGACCGGTGACGTCGAACGCCGAGCACCGCCCGAACAAGGAGAGGCAACGACTTCGGCAGAAGTCGTGACAGTAAGACTTGATGTTAAAGGCTATAATGCATTGTAAGACTTGCCATGGGCACATATGATCCCCTTACAATCATCTCATAATAAATCCTGACTGAATACCTTCCATTTTGAGTCGATTGACACATAGGAAGACAAAGGGTAATTATAAGCCTTGTCATAATGCTCATTCATCTTTATATCACGTCATAAAGCACTATATCTGCAGGCTATATTTATATTGTTACCAGACTTGCTACTCTTATTTAGTTATTTGGTTGAGGTTTGTCTTTGAGAGTCACACACCATGTAATTCCTTTTTGATCATGGCCCTGAGCTCTACAATCTCCATGAAACAGAATGTTTCTGCAGATTAGGGTTTGGACCACGCTTCTGTGAACATCAAATGGAACACATTTTGACGCTGAAAGTTAATTAAAAAGTGTAAGTGAAACATCCTATTGACCTTCTTATTCTTTATGTAGTACTTTAGTATCTATCAATCAAATGTACAGTTGAAGTCGGCAGTTTACATACACCTTAGCCAAATACATTTAAACTCAATTCCTGCCATTTAATCCTAGTAAAGATCTCTGTTTTAGGTCAGTTAGAATCACCACTTCATTTTAAGAATGTGAAATGTCAGAATAATACTTTTCACACCAAAATACGTTCATCTCTAGGAGACAGAACGCGTCTCCTTCCTGAGCGGTATGACGGCTGCGTGGTCCCATGGTGTTTATACTTGCGTACTATTGTTTGTACAGATGAATGTGGTACATTTAGGCGTTTGGAAATGGCTCCCAAGGATAAACCAGACTTGTGGAGGTCTACAATTTTATTTCTGATTTCTTTTGATTTTCCCATGACGTCAAGCAAAGAGGCACTGAGTTTGTAGGCCTTGAAATACATCCACAGGTACACCTCCAATTGACTCAAATGATGTCAATTAGCCCATCAGAAGTTTCTGAAGCCATGACATAATTTTCTGGAATTTTTCAAGCTGTGTAAAGGCACAGTCAACTTAGTGTATGTAAACTTCTGACCCACTGGAATTGTGGTACAGTGAATTATAAGTGAAATAATCTGTCTGTAAACAATTGTTGGTAAAATGACTTGTGTCATGTACAATGTAGATGTCCTAACCGACTAGCCAAAACTATAGTTTGATAACAAGTAATTTGTGGAGTGGTTGAAAACCATTATTAATGACTCCAACCTAAGTGTTTGTAAACTTCCGACTTCAACTGTATTTATAAAGCCCTTTTTACATCATCAGATGTCACAAAGTGCTTATACAGAAACCCAGCCTAAAACCCCACATCTGGGTGGTAGCCTGACTAGGAAACAGGTTGTCGGCTCCCTAATCTAGTGCATAGGCTTTTGCTCAGTGGGCTACAGCCTTGATATGCACAAGAGCCTCATGCAACCCAGGGATCACTCCATGTCAATTGGGGACATGAGGACATGAGAGGGTGCTGAATACAATTGAATCCAATACAATAATTGTGTACCCAGCTAGTTATAGAAGTAGCCTACTACTAATACCACATTCCCCATTCCAGGTAACCTGATTGATTTATTGACTGGCCATTCTAAGAAATGGTCACCATATCATTAAGAGGTTCCGAAATGTAGCTCGTCATCCATTGAGTGTTTGGTGTAACGGATCAGCTGTTCCAAAACAGGGCCGCTACTGAAATGCAACATTTATTAGCAGTGCCACTGCGCATGAAAAACGTTCTAAGAGAATTGAGTAGGACTGGGCTGCAGCGTGGTAGCCAGTGCAACAAGTACCCTCTCCGTTAGGTGTAACCCATTGCTTCAATTGAGTACATATTAAGCTAATAGTTTACTATATTTAATTTGAGCAAGTAGTACTGCACCTTCCATTATTCTATTGGGTTTCCCATTGACAGTCCCGCCCTCTGATTGACAGCTCTCAGATGAGAACCTTATGTTCAACCTGCTTTAGATAGAGAAAATAAGTGCGTTTTGAGTCCTCATCAGCATCTGGAAATAAAGTTTCCATTTTGAGTTTGAAGCTAGAAAAGTTTCTCAAAATAAAGTGTTTATCTATGGTGATTTATCTTCATATTACTACTAAAGCCGGCTTTTTTCTATAAAATGTATTCCTGGTGTCCTGCTCATTTACCTTATAGGACCTAATGTTTACTCTCAATACTCCTACGAACTAGCGTTGGTGTACTTACCCAGGAGTGAGGAGTGGGTTACATAAGGACCCTCTCAGTAGTGTCTAATTATACATCGGTCGGCTACTCTCTCTCCCGTTATTTACTATTTCAAAGCGCAGTTGTCTTTTATTATTCGTTCCATTATATTAGACAATATCAAAACAGACCCTCTTGACCAGATGTTGCCAAGAATAATTTGACAAGTCAGCACTAGACGGCGGGGAGAAGAATAAAGACCATGTTGGAGAGCTTTGCGCATTTCTCCATCTCGGGTGCCCGGTCCAGAACGTTATGTGATACGGATTTCTTTGTGACCATGACGTTGATTTGAATCGCTCACGGTTTTGTTTTTAACGAAGTTTAATTGACAATGAAGTACGGAATGGTTGTTATCACGGCTGGCTTTTCAGGTTTACTCAGCTTCAGCTTTCTTGCAGTGGCAATTGGCAGCGACTATTGGTACATCATCGATGTGAACAAGGCAAACCAGTCGGACTTGGAGGACCTGAGTTCGCATTCCGGTCTCTGGAGGATCCGTGAAGGTATGTCCACGTATTTTTTTTAAGCACCCCAAATTAAATGCCATAGCCTAGCACACTTTGATATTGCGGTTCAATATTGCGCTGTGTTTTCTGGTAGCTTGTCATATAACTTGAAATACATATGCCAAATTTAAACAACGGAGTCTACCTGTTCCACCACCCATGTCAGCCTGCTTACACGACCCACTGGCCACAGACGTCCGTTCAACGTCTAATTTTAATGTATATTTGGTTGAGTTGTCAACTAACGTGAATTAAACGTGACATCAACCAAAAATGTCCTTTAGGTTAAAAGTTGGATGGAAAAAAATAAGAAATTCCCGTAAATTAATGCCTTTTTGCAAATCCAATCACTTTTCAATGTTTATTCAACCTCATCACATTTTTGTTTTCCTCACTTTATTTTAGATTACATTTATTTAAATTCAACATCAAAAACTGAATCGAGTTTCACTTTCAAAATGCTACCCCATTCAGAATGGACCCAATGCTGGTCCATAGCCATCTCTGTTGTATGCCAGCTAATCTCTTCCCCACCCGAGACGCATTTGCATGCACAGGACATTGCAATAAACAGGTGCACTTTCGAAGCATTTTTTTCCACATCTGTTTTATTGTACTCCTGCTCATTTACAATTTGCATATACATTATTGTTAATCATATTATTATGATTGCTATTAATATTATCATTATTATTGTTGTTATTTTTCGTTTTATTATTATTACTGTTATTATTATTAATCTGATTGTTATTGATTATTATTATTAATAATATTCATTGTATTATTATTATTCACATAGCTCACCTGTATCTTTCCGGCTGTTTTTTCAACTGCATCTCAGTCAGGCTAGAGGATATTTCATGTTCCAGACAGTGTGTGTGTCCCAAATCACACCCTGTGCGTCCCAAATCACACCCTATTCTCATAGAGCTCTGGTCAAAAGTAGTGCACTACATAGGAAATAAGGTGCTATTTGGGATGCAAACATAGGGGAGTGACACATTACGTAGGGAGCGCCTGCAGTGTCTGTTAGTGTATCAAGTCAAGTGTTACACCACACTACTGCAGTACAGTGTGTCAACAGTATAAATCCTTGCTATAGATTTGTTGATTCATGGCCTGTAAAGAGTTCTGTCAGAGCTCAGCGGTGAAGCAGCTGTCGATGTTAGGCACACACTTAGTAATCGGATATTAGCAACCATATGGGTGTGACACAGCCATAGGTGTGTTGTGTCATAGGCCTACCTTTTGACTGGTACTTTAACATTGTCATGTATGTCTACCAGTCTGAGCGGTCCAACATATTATGCAATATCTGCCATTTAGCAGAAGCTTTTATCCGAAGCGACGTACAGTCATGCATGCCATTTTACGTATCGTCTAACGGTCTGAAAGGTCAGCACATATCTTCTGTTTGCTCTTTTTACAGGGAGAAATGCCACCTCTTGGCCAATTCAGTCCTTCTTTGTGGATACCTCCAACAAAACTGACATAGAGAAGCACCTTATCAGTGAGTATGTGGCCTCTGCTATGTGGCCTCCGACGCCTTCGACATGAAGACTATATTTGGGTCCCAAATGGCACCCTATTCCCTACATAGTGCATAACGTTTAACCCATGAGCCCTGGTAAAAAGTAGCAGTGGTGGAAAAAGTAACCAATTGTCATACTTGAGTAAAAGTAAAGATACCTTAATAGAAAATAATATGATAGTATAATATAATAGTATGAATTATAAAAAAATTCCTTGTTTTAAGCAAACCAGACGGCACCATTTTCTTGTTATTTTTTTAATTTACAGATAGCCAGGGGCACACACCAACACTCAGACATCATTTACAGATATCCAGGGGCACACACCAACACTCAGACATCATTTACAGATAGCCAGGGGCACACACCAACACTCAGACATCATTTACAGATAGCCAGGGGCACACACCAACACTCAGACATCATTTACAGATAGCCAGGGGCACACACCAACACTCAGACATAATTTACAGATAGCCAGGGGCACACACCAACACTCAGACATCATTTACAGATAGCCAGGGGCACACAACAACACTCAGACATAATTTACAGATAGCCAGGGGCACACACCAACACTCAGACATCATTTACAGATAGCCAGGGGCACACACCAACACTCAGACATCATTTACAGACAGCCAGGGGCACACACCAACACTCAGACATCATTTACAGATAGCCAGGGGCACACACCAACACTCAGACATAATTTACAGATAGCCAGGGGCACACACCAACACTCAGACATCATTTACAGATAGCCAGGGGCACACACCAACACTCAGACATCATTTACAGATAGCCAGGGGCACACACCAACACTCAGACATCATTTAGCCAGCACACACCAACACTCAGACATCATTTACAGACAGCCAGGGGCACACACCAACACTCAGACATCATTTACAGATAGCCAGGGGCACACACCAACACTCAGACATCATTTACAGACAGCCAGGGGCACACACCAACACTCAGACATCATTTACAGATAGCCAGGGGCACACACCAACACTCAGACATCATTTACAGATAGCCAGGGGCACACACCAACACTCAGACATCATTTACAGATAGCCAGGGGCACACACCAACACTCAGACATCATTTACAGATAGCCAGGGGCACACACCAACACTCAGACATCATTTACAGATAGCCAGGGGCACACACCAACACTCAGACATCTCAGACATCATTTACAGATAGCCAGGGGCACACACCAACACTCAGACATCATTTACAGACAGCCAGGGGCACACACCAACACTCAGACATCATTTACAGATAGCCAGGGGCACACACCAACACTCAGACATCATTTACAGATAGCCAGGGGCACACACCAACACTCAGACATCATTTACAGATAGCCAGGGGCACACACCAACACTCAGACATCATTTACAGACAGCCAGGGGCACACACCAACACTCAGACATCATTTACAGATAGCCAGGGGCACACAACAACACTCAGACATCATTTACAGATAGCCAGGGGCACACACCAACACTCAGACATCATTTACAGATAGCCAGGGGCACACACCAACACTCAGACATCATTTACAGATAGCCAGCACACACCAACACTCATTTACAGATAGCCAGGGGCACACACCAACACTCAGACATCATTTACAGATAGCCAGGGGCACACAACAACACTCAGACATCATTTACAGATAAAGCATGCGTGTTTAGTAAGTCTTTCAGATCAGAGGCAGTAGAGATGACTCTTGATAAGTGTGGGAATTTGACCATTTTGCTGTCCTGCTAAGTATTCAAAATGTAACGAGTACTTTTGGTTGTCTGGGAAAAAGCATGGAGTAAAAAGTACATTATTTTCTTTAGGAATGTAGTGGAGTAAAAGTAAAAGTCGTCAAAAATATAAATAGTAAAGTACATTTACCCCCAAAAAACCACTTAAGTAGTAATTAAAGTATTTTTACTTCAGTTCTTTACACCATTTAGGGCACAGCTGTTAGTTCTATCTCTGTCACATCCACACAAAACAGCACAGGTTGTTGAGTCTGTACGATGGGCTCAATGTTTGCAAAGTGAATCAACATCATTGCACTCCACTTTAACAATACAATATAGACCCCATAAAATTATAAAGTTCATTACTAAGCACGTACAGTTGAAGTTGAAAGTTTACATTAGCCAAATACATTTAAACTCAGTTTTTCACAATTCCTGACATTTAATCCTAGTACAAATTTTACATACACTCAATTTGTATTTGATAGCATTGCCTTTAAATTGTTTAACTTGGGTCAAACGTTTCGGGTAGCCTTCCACAAGCTTCCCACAATAAGTTGGGTGAATTTCGGCCCATTCTTTCTGACAGAGCTGGTGTAACTGAGTCAGGTTTGTAGGCCTCCTTGTTCGCACATGCTTTTTCAATTCTGCCCGCAAATGTTCTATGGGATTGAGGTCAGGGCTTTGTGATGGCCACTCCAATACCTTGACTTTGTTGTCCTTAAGCCATTTTGCCACAACTTTGGAAGTATGCTTGGGGTCATTGTCCATTTGGAAGACCCATTTGCGACCAAGCTTGAACTTCCTGACTGATGTCTGAGATGTTGCTTCAATATATCCACATAATGGCCAAACAGTTCTATTATTGTTTCATCAGACCAGAGGACATTTCTCCAAAAAGTACGATCTTTGTCCCCATGAGCAATTGCAAACTGTAGTCTGGCTTTTTCATGGAGGTTTTGGAGCAGTGGTGCCTTCTTTGCTGAGCGGCCTTTCAGGTTACGTCGATATAGGACTAGTTTTTACTGTGGATATAGATACTTTTGTACCCGTTTTCTCCAGCATCTTCACAAGGTCCTTTGCTGTTGTTCTGTGATTGATTTGCACTTTTCGCACCAATGTACGTTAATCTCTAGGAGACAGAACGCGCCTCCTTCCTGCGCGGTATCACGGCTGCGTGGTTCCATGATGTTTATACTTGTGTACTATTGTTTGTACAGATTAACGTGGTACCTTCAGGTGTTTGGAAATTGCTCCTAAGGATGAACCAGACTTGTGAAGGTCTACAAAAACATTTCTGGGTCTTGGCTGATTTCTTTTGATTTTCTCATGATGTCAAGTAAAGAGGCACTGAGTTTGAAGGTAGGCCTTGAAATACATCCACAGGTTCACCTCCAATTGGCTCAAATGATGTCAATTAGCCTATCAGAAGCTTCTAAAGCCATGGCATCATTTTCTGGAATTTTCCAAGCTGTTTAAAAGCACAGTTATCTTAGTGTATGTAAACTTCTGACCCACTGGAATTGTGATACAGTGAATTATAAGTTAAATAATCTGTCTGTAAACAATTTTTGGAAAAATTATTTGTGTCATGCACAAAGTAGATGTCCTAACCGACTTGCCAAAACTATAGTTTGTTAACAAGAAATTTGTGGTGTGGTTGAAAAACAAGTTTTAATGACTCCAACCTAAGTGTATGTAAACTTTAGACTTCAAATGTAGTTGGGCTTTTGTTGGCCTATAGTGGATACTTGTCTTGAGGACAAATAGTATTTCAGGACGACGGTGGTAAAACAGACCAAGCTGACAAACAAAGGGTTTCTTTTTTGTTGTTGATCTTTTGGATATACAGTGTATTCGGAAAGTACTCAGGACTTTGTTGAAGCACCTTTGGCAGCAATTACAGCCTCGAGTCTTCTTGGGTATGACGCTACAAGCTTGTCACACCTGTATTTGGGGAGTTTCTCCCATTCTTCTCTGCAGATCCTCAAGCTCTGTCAGGATGGATGGGGAGCGTTGCTGCACGGCTATTTTCTGGTCTCTCTAAAGATGTTCGGTAGGGTTCAAGTCCGGGTTCTGGCTGGGCCACTCAATGACATTCCGAGACTTGTCCCGAAGCCACTCCTGTGTTGTCTTAGCTGTGTGCTTAGGGTCGTTGTCCCATTGGAAGGTGAACCTTCATCCCAGTTTGAGGTCCTGAGCGCTCTGGAGCATTTTTTCATCAAGGATCTCTCTGTACTTTGTGTCGTTCATCTTTCCCTCGATCCTGACTACTCTCCCAGTCACTGCAGCTGAAAAACATAATGGTGCTACCACCACCATGCTTCACCATATGGATGGTGCCAGGTTTCTTCCAGATATCACTATTGGTATTCAGGCCAATAGGTTCAATCTTGGTTTCATCATACCAGAGCATCTTGTTTCTCATGGTCTGAGAGTCCTTAAGGTTCCTTTTGGCAAACTCCAAGCATGCTGTCATGAGCCTTTTACTGAGGAGTGGCCTCTGTCTGGCCACTCTACCATAAAGGCCTGATTGGTGGAGTGCTGCAGAGATGGTTGTCCTTCTGGGAGGTTCTCCCATCTCCACAGAGGAACTCTGGAGTTCTGTCAGAGTGACCATCGGGTTCTTGGCCACCTCCTTGACCAAGGCCCCTCTCCCCCGATTGCTCAGTTTGGCCAGGTTGCAGGCTCTAGGAAGAGTCTTGGTGGTTCCAAACGTCTTTCATTTAAGAATGATGGAGGCCACTGTGTTCTTGTGGACCTTCAATGCCGCAGAAATGTTTAGGTACCCTTCTCCAGATCTGTGCCTCGACACAATCCTGTCTCAAAGCTCTACAGACAATTCCTTTGACCGCATGGCTTGGTTTTTGCTCTGACATGCACTGTCAACTGTGGGACCTTATATAGACTTGTGTGTGCCTTTCCAAATCCTGTCCAATCAATTTAATTTAACACAGGTGGACTCCAATCAAGTTGTAGAAACATCTCTAAGATGATTCATGGAAACAGAGTGCACCTGAGCTCAATTTTGAGTCTCATAGCAAAGGGTCTGAATACTTATGTAAATAAGGTAAATTTGCAAACATTTCTGAAAACCTGTTTTCTCTTTGTCATTATGGGGTATTGTGTGTAGATTGATGATGGGAAACAAATAATTTAATCCATTTTAAAATAAGACTGTAACGTAACAAAATGTGGAAAAAGTCAAGGGGTCTGAATGCCCCCCACACACACCCTCAAGCACACAGTGATGTTTCTAGGCATAAGCAACATAAGTGGCAACTAGGGGGCCCACAACCCGATTTAGTAAGTCAGCCTGGGTCTCAACGTAATGTTGAGAGTTAGAATTGTAGAATACAATTTTGAAGTTTGTTAGTGCATCTGCAGTTTTCCTCTTGTTATGTCAATCATTGACAGTCACTTAATTAGCCCATGCGAAATAATATTTCTCTATGCAAAATGGGTAGAATTGCAAGACATTAACTTCAAAGCTGCAAATCATTCTCTCGGCCACCAAGAGGGGGGCATTACCTTTTTTTTTGCCCGTGAGGTGGGGGGCATTACTGTGAGGTGGGGGGCATTACCTTGAGGTGGGGAGCATTACCTTGAGGTGGGGGGCATTACTGTGAGGTGGGGGGCATTACTTGAGGTGGGGGGCATTACTGTGAAGTGGGGGCATTACCTTGAGGTGGGGGCATTACTGTGAGGTGGGGGCATTACCTTGAGGTGGGGGGCATTACTGTGAAGTGGGGGGCATTACCTTGAGGTGGGGGCATTACCTTGAGGTGGGGGGCATTACCTTGAGGTGGGGGGCATTACTGTGAGGTGGGGGGCATTACTGTGAGGTGGGGGGCATTACTGTGAGGTGGGGGCATTACCGTGAGGTGGGGGGCATTACTGTGAGGTGGGGGGCATTACTGTGAGGTGGGGGCATTACCGTGAGGTGGGGAGCATTACCTTGAGGTGGGGGCATTACTGTGAGGTGGGGGGCATTACTGTGAGGTGGGGGGCATTACTGTGAAGTGGGGGCATTACTGTGAGGTGGGGGGCATTACCTTGAGGTGGGGGGCATTACCTTGAGGTGGGGGGCATTACTGTGAAGTGGGGGGCATTACTGTGAGGTGGGGGGCATTACCTTGAGGTGGGGGGCATTACTGTGAAGTGGGGGGCAAACTGTGAGGTGGGGGGCATTACCTTGAGGTGGGGGGCATTACTGTGAGGTGGGGGGCATTACCTTGAGGTGGGGGGCACTGTGAGGTGGGGGCATTACTGTGAGGTGGGGGGCATTACTGTGAAGTGGGGGCATTACCTTGAGGTGGGGGGCATTACTATGAAGTGGGGGCATTACTGTGAGGTGGGGGCATTACCGTGAGGTGGGGGGCATTACTGTGAGGTGGGGGCATTACTGTGAGGTGGGGGGCATTACTGTGAAGTGGGGGGCATTACCTTGAGGTGGGGGGCATTACCTTGAGGTGGGGGGGCATTACCTTGAGGTGGGGGGGCATTACCGTGAGGTGGGGAGGCATTACCGTGAGGTGGGGGCATTACTGTGAGGTGGGGGGCATTACTGTGAGGTGGGGGCATTACTGTGAGTGGGGGCATTACCTTGAGGTGGGGGCATTACCTTGAGGTGGGGGGCATTACCTTGAGGTGGGGGGGCATTACCGTGAGGTGGGGAGGCATTACCGTGAGGTGGTGGGTCCCCCCCAACCAAATATCGCTTATGGTCCCCGAAACGCTAGAAACGGACCTGCTCACACACACACACCATGCAGAAATGTTTTTTGTGAGAGGACAATGTACAGTGTATTTCTCCAGCTCACAGTAACCCTGCTTTGCATTCTGGGTCTCTCTGCAGACTCCCACAAGGTCATAGTCACCCTGCTGCCTCTCAGTCTGTTGCTGGTGGTGTTGGGAGGGATCTGTGGTCTGGTCAGCTCTCTGGCCAGGAATCCCAGCCTGCTGGTCGGCTCCGCATCCTACTTCCTCTTCTGCAGTAAGTGACTTTCTGGAGCATCCCCTGGTGTTCAGGCCTGGGTTGTGTTCATTAGGCACTAATTGGAAGAGAACGGACTGAAACGGGGACTACATGGACTTGTCCAATGAGAAACACTCTTTTTATTTAAATTTATAGATTTTTTCAAATTCTGTTGTGTGCCCTAATGAACACAACCCTGGTTTTCAGACACGGGTTAAAATAGTATTTGTGTTTGCTTGAGCTTTCCCAGCACAATAGATACAATAGAATAGTCCAAAAGTGCTGCCCACCTGGCACTCAAGGTGAACCTTTTGAAAGAAAACAATATGAACCCATGTTTTCATGTTGTTCTGGAGCTTGTGGCAGTGAAATTGTTATTTTAGATTGATTCTATGTTGTACTGATATGAATGTCTTGTTCAACTGCTTTCGGCTGAAATTGTTCAGTGCATGATGCTGAAAGGTTAAAGACCAGTGGGCATTTTCTAGCTGTCAGTGTGTGTGGATGTGTGGGAGGATTTGAGTACACACATTCTCATACTGTTGTCTTTATTCAATTGAAGGTTGCTTTCAGCTTTAAAATCAACTCAGTTTTCTCTCCGGAACAGGCTTAAATAACCTCATTCAAGGATTTTTAGAGATGACAGCAAATATGTTGAGATATTGCAGGGGCTTCTCGGGGCCGAATGCAGGGGCTTCTCGGGGCTGAATGCCCAAGCCCTTAGATCCAGCCACAGGAGTGTAAAATACACCAGAGAGCATCATTTAGCCGCAGAAGATGAATAGCCCCCCCCCCCCTCAAAACAACAACAACTGTGGATTAAAGAGCGACTGCCTTTTAAAAGGCAACTAATCCTTTTGAGGCATCAATATGAGTCAGAAACAATTATTCTAGTGTCATAATTGACTACAAAGTGTAAATAGAATAGTTTTGGTTGTAAAGTCAGTTTTGTCTACAACAGAGTTTGTAACATCTGTGCATCACACTGGGTAAATGAAGGTTGGGTTTTGATTTGACAATGTCCATTTGCCTATTAACATGGGCTGAACAGCTGTGGAGATTGCTCTTTATCCAATAGCATTGACAGTGAGACAGGCCTGCCAAGAAGCTCCGACTTTTTACACAAGACATCACGTTGTGCATTTTATCACTTGAGAAATACTGCACCAAATACCTTAGTTAGATGTAAAATTGTGTAACTACAACATCCTTGGCCAAAACGTCAACGTTTATTACAGATTTCTTGAGTTATTTTAGATTCATTCTTGGGACTTTGAGGAAGGGAAATAGGCTTCCACGTCAACAGTGTCTCATGGGGAACAAACATCAAGAACCAAATGTGAAATCGGCCAGAAAACTGAAATCTTGTTTATCGAATGAGCAACAACAAAAAACATGTAACAATCTGCGTGTTCAGTGGCTCTTTAAGTTTTATCACAAACACATAAAGGTAACTGCTAAAATAAAGGAAACACCAACATAAAGTGTCTTAATAGGGTGTTAATCCCAAAAGAGCTTCAATGTGCCTTGGCACAGATTCTACAAGTGGACCTAAACCAGCACCCCAGGGGCACTGCAGCAAGACACTGAACCACTAACCTGCCCCAGGGGCACTGCAGCAAGACACTGAACCCCTAATCTGCCCCAGGGGCACTGCAACAAGACACTGAACCCCTAACCTGCCCCAGGGGAAACACAGCAAGACACTGAACCCCTAACCTGCCCCAGCGGCTCTGTAACAAGACACTGAACCACTAACCTGCCCCAGCGGCTCTGCTCTGTAACAAGACACTGAACCACTAACCTGCCCCAGGGGAAACACAGCAAGACACTGAACCACTAACCTGCCCCAGCGGCTCTGCTCTGTAACAAGACACTGAACCACTAACCTGCCCCAGGGGCTCTGTAACAAGACACTGAACCACTAACCTGCCCCAGCCGCTCTGCTCTGTAACAAGACACTGAACCCCTAACCTGCCCCAGCCGCTCTGCTCTGTAACAAGACACTGAACCCCTAACCTGCCCCAGAGGCTCTGCTCTGCAGCAAGACACTGAACCCCTAACCTGCCCCAGCCGCTCTGCTCTGCTCTGTAACAAGACACTGAACCCCTAACCTGCCGCAGCCGCTCTGCTCTGTAACAAGACACTGAACCACTAACCTGCCCCAGCCGCTCTGCTCTGTAACAAGACACTGAACCACTAACCTGCCCCAGCCGCTCTGCTCTGTAACAAGACACTGAACCACTAACCTGCCCCAGCGGCTCTGCTCTGCAGCAAGACACTGAACCCCTAACCTGCCCCAGCCGCTCTGCTCTGCTCTGTAACAAGACACTGAACCCCTAACCTGCCGCAGCCGCTCTGCTCTGTAACAAGACACTGAACCACTAACCTGCCCCAGCGGCTCTGCTCTGTAACAAGACACTGAACCCCTAACCTGCCCCAGCCGCTCTGCTCTGTAACAAGACACTGAACCCCTAACCTGCCCCAGCCGCTCTGCTCTGCAGCAAGACACTGAACCCCTAACCTGCCCCAGCGGCTCTGCAGCAAGACACTGAACCACTAACCTGCCGCAGCCGCTCTGCTCTGCAGCAAGACACTGAACCCCTAACCTGCCCCAGCCGCTCTGCTCTGCAGCAAGACACTGAACCACTAACCTGCCCCAGCCGCTCTGCTCTGTAACAAGACACTGAACCACTAACCTGCCCCAGCCGCTCTGCTCTGTAACAAGACACTGAACCACTAACCTGCCCCAGCCGCTCTGCTCTGCAGCAAGACACTGAACCACTAACCTGCCCCAGCCGCTCTGCTCTGCAGCAAGACACTGAACCCCTAACCTGCCCCAGCCGCTCTGCTCTGCAGCAAGACACTGAACCCCTAACCTGCCCCAGCCGCTCTGCTCTGCAGCAAGACACTGAACCACTAACCTGCCGCAGCCGCTCTGCTCTGTAACAAGACACTGAACCACTAACCTGCCCCAGCGGCTCTGTAACAAGACACTGAACCCCTAACCTGCCCCAGCCGCTCTGCTCTGTAACAAGACACTGAACCACTAACCTGACCCAGGGACACTGTAACAAGACACTGAAACACTAACCTGCCCCAGCCGCTCTGCTCTGTAACAAGACACTGAACCACTAACCTGCCCCAGCGGCTCTGCTCTGTAACAAGACACTGAACCCCTAACCTGCCCCAGCCGCTCTGCTCTGCAGCAAGACACTGAACCCCTAACCTGCCCCAGCCGCTCTGCTCTGTAACAAGACACTGAACCCCTAACCTGCCGCAGCCGCTCTGCTCTGTAACAAGACACTGAACCACTAACCTGCCCCAGCCGCTCTGCAACAAGACACTGAACCACTAACCTGCCCCAGCGGCTCTGCTCTGTAACAAGACACTGAACCCCTAACCTGCCCCAGCCGCTCTGCTCTGTAACAAGACACTGAACCCCTAACCTGCCCCAGCCGCTCTGCTCTGCAGCAAGACACTGAACCACTAACCTGCCCCAGCGGCTCTGCTCTGCAGCAAGACACTGAACCCCTAACCTGCCCCAGCCGCTCTGCTCTGTAACAAGACACTGAACTACTAACCTGCCCCAGCGGCTCTGCTCTGCAGCAAAACACTGAACCCCTAACCTGCCCCAGTGGCTCTGCTCTGTAACAAGACACTGAACCCCTAACCTGCCCCAGCCGCTCTGCTCTGTAACAAGACACTGAACCCCTAACCTGCCCCAGCGGCTCTGCTCTGTAACAAGACACTGAACCCCTAACCTGCCCCAGCGGCTCTGCTCTGTAACAAGACACTGAACCCCTAGCCTGCCCCAGCGGCTCTGCTCTGTAACAAGACACTGAACCCCTAACCTGCCCCAGCGGCTCTGCTCTGCAGCAAGACACTGAACCACTAACCTGCCCCAGCCGCTCTGCTCTGCAGCAAGACACTGAACCCCTAACCTGCCCCAGCCGCTCTGTAACAAGACACTGAACCCCTAACCTGCCCCAGCCGCTCTGCTCTGCAGCAAGACACTGAACCACTAACCTGCCCCAGCGGCTCTGCTCTGCAGCAAGACACTGAACCCCTAACCTGCCCCAGCCGCTCTGCTCTGCAACAAGACACTGAACACTAACCTGCCCCAGCGGCTCTGCTCTGCAGCAAGACACTGAACCCCTAACCTGCCCCAGCGGCTCTGCTCTGTAACAAGACACTGAACCCCTAACCTGCCCCAGCGGCTCTGCTCTGTAACAAGACACTGAACCCCTAACCTGCCCCAGCGGCTCTGCTCTGTAACAAGACACTGAACCCTAACCTGCCCCAGCGGCTCTGCTCTGTAACAAGACACTGAACCCCTAGCCTGCCCCAGCGGCAAAAACAGACACTGAACCCCTAACCTGCCCCAGCGGCTCTGCTCTGCAGCAAGACACTGAACCACTAACCTGCCCCAGCCGTTTCTGCTCTGCAGCAAGACACTGAACCCCTAACCTGCCCCAGCCGCTCTGTAACAAGACACTGAACCCCTAACCTGCCCCAGCCGCTCTGCTCTGCAGCAAGACACTGAACCACTAACCTGCCCCAGCGGCTCTGCTCTGCAGCAAGACACTGAACCACTAACCTGCCCCAGGGACACTGTAACAAGACACTGAAACACTAACCTGCCCCAGCGGCTCTGTAACAAGACACTGAACCCCTAACCTGCCCCAGCCGCTCTGCTCTGCTGCAAGACACTGAACCACTAACCTGCCCCAGCGGCTCTGCTCTGCAGCAAGACACTGAACCACTAACCTGCCCCAGCGGCTCTGCAGCAAGACACTGAACCACTAACCTGCCCCAGCGGCTCTGCTCTGCAGCAAGACACTGAACCACTAACCTGCCCCAGCGGCTCTGTAACAAGACACTGAACCACTAACCTGCCTCAGCGGCTCTGCTCTGTAACAAGACACTGAACCACTAACCTGCCCCAGCGGCTCTGTAACAAGACACTGAACCCCTAACCTGCCCCAGCCGCTCTGCTCTGCAGCAAGACACTGAACCACTAACCTGCCCCAGCGGCTCTGCTCTGCAGCAAGACACTGAACCACTAACCTGCCCCAGCGGCTCTGTAACAAGACACTGAACCACTAACCTGCCCCAGCCGCTCTGCTCTGCAGCAAGACACTGAACCCCTAACCTGCCCCAGCGGCTCTGCTCTGCAGCAAGACACTGAACCCCTAACCTGCCCCAGCGGGCTCTGTAACAAGACACTGAACCCCTAACCTGCCCCAGCGGCTCTGCTCTGCAGCAAAACACTGAACCACTAACCTGCCCCAGCGGCTCTGTAACAAGACACTGAACCACTAACCTGCTCTGCTCTGTAACAAGACACTGAACCCCTAACCTGCCCCAGCAGCTCTGCTCTGCAGCAAGACACTGAACCACTAACCTGCCCCTGCTCTGTAACAAGACACTGAACCACTAACCTGCCCCAGCTTGCTCTGCTCTGTAACAAGACACTGAACCACTAACCTGCCCCAGCGGCTCTGTAACAAGACACTGAACCACTAACCTGCCCCAGCGGCTCTGCTCTGTAACAAGACACTGAACCCCTAACCTGCCCCAGCGGCTCTGCAGCAAGACACTGAACCCCTAACCTGCCCCAGCGGCTCTGCTCTGCAGCAAGACACTGAACCACTAACCTGCCCCAGCGGCTCTGCTCTGCAGCAAGACACTGAACCACTAACCTGCCCCAGCGGCTCTGCTCTGCAGCAAAACACTGAACCCCTAACCTGCCCCAGCGGCTCTGCTCTGTAACAAGACACTGAACCCCTAACCTGCCCCAGCCGCTCTGCTCTGTAACAAACACTGAACCCCTAACCTGCCCCAGCGGCTCTGCTTGAACAAGACACTGAACCCTAACCTGCCCCAGCAGCTCTGCTCTGTAACAAGACACTGAACCCCTAACCTGCCCCAGCGGCTCTGCTCTGTAACAAGACACTGAACCCCTAACCTGCCCCAGCGGCTCTGCTCTGCAGCAAGACACTGAACCACTAACCTGCCCCAGCCGCTCTGCTCTGCAGCAAGACACTGAACCCCTAACCTGCCCCAGCCGCTCTGTAACAAGACACTGAACCCCTAACCTGCCCCAGGGACACTGCTCTGCAGCAAGACACTGAACCACTAACCTGCCCCAGCCGCTCTGCTCTGCAGCAAGACACTGAACCCCTAACCTGCCCCAGGGACACTGCTCTGCAGCTGAACCTTTGCTGCTTCCAGCTTCTAGGACAGGGCTGTTCAACTATGTCCCGGAGGTCCAAAACACTTCCGTTTCTTGTTTCTATCTGTTAGTTATTAATTGCACTAACCTGGTTTCCCAGGTCTGAACCAGACCCTGATTAACAGGAGAGGATGAAAAACAGGAGTATTTTGTCCCTCCAGGACCAACATTGAACAGCCCTGCTCTAGGGGAATAAAACAGTGATGAACAGCCCTGCTGTAGGGGAATAGAACAGCCTTGAACAGCTCTGCTCTCGGGGAATAAAACATTGATGAACAGCCCTGCTCTAGGGGAATAAAACAGCCTTGAACAGCCCTGCTCTAGGGGAATAAAACAGCCTTGAACAGCTCTGCTCTAGGGGAATAGAACAGCTTTTAACAGCTCTACTCTAGGGGAATAAAACAGCCTTGAACAGCTCTGCTCTGGGGGAATAAAACAGTGATGAACAGCCCTGCTGTAGGGGAATAAAACAGCCTTGAACAGCTCTGCTCTGGGGGAATAAAACAGTGATGAACAGCCCTGCTGTAGGGGAATAAAACAGCCTTGAACAGCCCTGCTGTAGGGGAATAAAACAGTGATGAACAGCCCTGCTCTAGGGGAATAAAACAGCCTTGAACAGCTCTGCTCTAGGGGAATAAAACATCGATGAACAGCCCTGCTCTATGGGAATAAAACAGCCTTGAACAGCTCTGCTCTGGGGGAATAAAACAGCGATGAACAGCCCTGCTGTAGGGGAATAAAACAGCCTTGAACAGCCCTGCTCTAGGGGAATAAAACAGCCTTGAACAGCTCTGCTCTAGGGGAATAAAACAGCGATGAACAGCCCTGCTGTAGGGGAATAAAACAGCCTTGAACAGCTCTGCTCTAGGGGAATAAAACATCGATGAACAGCCCTGCTCTATGGGAATAAAACAGCCTTGAACAGCTCTGCTCTGGGGGAATAAAACAGCGATGAACAGCCCTGCTGTAGGGGAATAAAACAGCCTTGAACAGCCCAGCTCTAGGGGAATAAAACAGTGATGAACAGTCCTGCTCTAGGGGAATAAAACAACCTTGAACAGCTCTGCTCTAGGGGAATAAAACAGCCTTGAACAGTCCTGCTCTAGGGGAATAAAACAGCCTTGAACAGCTCTGCTCTGGGGGAATAAAACAGTGATGAACAGTCCTGCCCTAGGTGAATAAAACAGCCTTGAACAGCCCTGCTGTAGGGGAATAAAACAGTGATGAACAGCCCTACTGTAGGGGAATAAAACAGTGATGAACAGTCCTGCTCTAGAGGAATAAAACAGTGATGAACAGTCCTGCTCTAGGGGAATAAAACAACCTTGAACAGCCCTGCTCTAGGGGAATAAAACAGTGATGAACAGTCCTGCTGTAGGGGAATAAAACAGCCTTGAACAGCCCTGCTCTAGGGGAATAAAACAGTGATGAACAGTCCTGCTCTAGGGGAATAAAACAACCTTGAACAGCTCTACTCTAGGGGAATAAAACAGTGATGAACAGTCCTGCTCTAGGGGAATAAAACAGTGATGAACAGTCCTGCTCTAGGGGAATAAAACAACCTTGAACAGCTCTACTCTAGGGGAATAAAACAGTGATGAACAGCTCTACTCTAGGGGAATAAAACAGTGATGAACAGTCCTGCTCTAGGGGAATAAAACAGTGATGAACAGCTCTGCTCTAGGGGAATAAAACAGCCTCGAACAGCTCTGCTGTAGGGGAATAAAACAGCCTTGAACAGCTCTGCTTTAGGGGAATAAAACAGTGATGAACAGCTCTGCTCTAGGGGAATAAAACAGTGATGAACAGTCCTGCTCTAGGGGAATAAAACAGCCTTGAACAGATCTGCTCTAGGGGAATAAAACAGCCTTGAACAGCTCTGCTCTAGGGGAATAAAACAGCGATGAACAGTCCTGCTCTAGGGGAATAAAACGGCCTTGAACAGCTCTGCTCTAGGGGAATAAAACAGCCTTGAACAGTCCTGCTCTAGGGGAATAAAACAGCCTTGAACAGCCCTGCTGTAGGGGAATAAAACAGCGATGAACAGCCCTGCTGTAGGGGAATAAAACAGTGATGAACAGTCCTGCTCTAGGGGAATAAAACAGTGATGAACAGTCCTGCTCTAGGGGAATAAAACAACCTTGAACAGCTCTACTCTAGGGGAATAAAACAGTGATGAACAGTCCTGCTCTAGGGGAATAAAACAGTGATGAACAGCCCTGCTCTAGGGGAATAAAACAGCCTCGAACAGCTCTGCTGTAGGGGAATAAAACAGCCTTGAACAGCTCTGCTCTAGGGGAATAAAACAGCCTTGAACAGCTCTGCTCTAGGGGAATAAAACAGCGATGAACAGTCCTGCTGTAGGGGAATAAAACAGCCTTGAACAGCTCTACTCTAGGGGAATAAAACAGCCTTGAACAGCCCTGCTGTAGGGGAATAAAACAGCGATGAACAGCCCTGCTGTAGGGGAATAAAACAGTGATGAACAGTCCTGCTCTAGGGGAATAAAACAGCCTTGAACAGCCCTGCTGTAGGGGAATAAAACAGTGATGAACAGCCCTGCTGTAGGGGAATAAAACAGTGATGAACAGTCCTGCTCTAGGGGAATAAAACAGTGATGAACAGTCCTGCTCTAGGGGAATAAAACAGAGATGAACAGTCCTGCTGTAGGGGAATAAAACAACCTCGAACAGCCCTGCTCTAGGGGAATAAAACAGCCTTGAACAGCCCTGCTCTAGGGGAATAAAACAGCATTGAACAGTCCTGCTGTAGGGGAATAAAACAACCTCGAACAGCCCTGCTCTAGGGGAATAAAACAGCCTTGAACAGCCCTGCTCTAGGGGAATAAAACAGCCTTGAACAGCCCTGCTGTAGGGGAATAAAACAGTGATGAACAGCTCTGCTCTAGGGGAATAAAACAGTGATGAACAGTCCTGCTCTAGGGGAATAAAACAGCCTTGAACAGATCTGCTCTAGGGGAATAAAACAGCCTTGAACAGCTCTGCTCTAGGGGAATAAAACAGCGATGAACAGTCCTGCTCTAGGGGAATAAAACAGCCTTGAACAGTCTGCTCTAGGGGAATAAAACAGCCTTGAACAGTCCTGCTCTAGGGGAATAAAACAGCCTTGAACAGCCCTGCTGTAGGGGAATAAAACAGCGATGAACAGCCCTGCTGTAGGGGAATAAAACAGTGATGAACAGTCCTGCTCTAGGGGAATAAAACAGTGATGAACAGTCCTGCTCTAGGGGAATAAAACAGCCTTGAACAGCTCTACTCTAGGGGAATAAAACAGTGATGAACAGTCCTGCTCTAGGGGAATAAAACAGTGATGAACAGCTCTGCTCTAGGGGAATAAAACAGCCTCGAACAGCTCTGCTGTAGGGGAATAAAACAGCCTTGAACAGCTCTGCTCTAGGGGAATAAAACAGCCTTGAACAGCTCTGCTCTAGGGGAATAAAACAGTGATGAACAGTCCTGCTGTAGGGGAATAAAACAGCCTTGAACAGCTCTACTCTAGGGGAATAAAACAGCCTTGAACAGCCCTGCTGTAGGGGAATAAAACAGCGATGAACAGCCCTGCTGTAGGGGAATAAAACAGTGATGAACAGTCCTGCTGTAGGGGAATAAAACAGTGATGAACAGTCCTGCTGTAGGGGAATAAAACAGTGATGAACAGTCCTGCTCTAGGGGAATAAAACAACCTTGAACAGCCCTGCTGTAGGGGAATAAAACAGCCTTGAACAGCCCTGCTCTAGGGGAATAAAACAGTGATGAACAGTCCTGCTCTAGGGGAATAAAACAGTGATGAACAGTCCTGCTGTAGGGGAATAAAACAGTGATGAACAGTCCTGCTCTAGGGGAATAAAACAACCTTGAACAGCCCTGCTGTAGGGGAATAAAACAACCTCGAACAGCCCTGCTCTAGGGGAATAAAACAGTGATGAACAGTCCTGCTCTAGGGGAATAAAACAGAGATGAACAGTCCTGCTGTAGGGGAATAAAACAACCTCGAACAGCCCTGCTCTAGGGGAATAAAACAGCCTTGAACAGCCCTGCTCTAGGGGAATAAAACAGCATTGAACAGTCCTGCTGTAGGGGAATAAAACAACCTCGAACAGCCCTGCTGTAGGGGAATAAAACAGCCTTGAACAGCCCTGCTCTAGGGGAATAAAACAGCCTTGAACAGCCCTGCTGTAGGGGAATAAAACAGTGATGAACAGTCCTGCTCTAGGGGAATAAAACAGTGATGAACAGTCCTGCTGTAGGGGAATAAAACAACCTCGAACAGCCCTGCTCTAGGGGAATAAAACAGCCTTGAACAGCCCTGCTCTAGGGGAATAAAACAGCCTTGAACAGCCCTGCTCTAGGGGAATAAAACAGCCTTGAACAGCCCTGCTCTAGGGGAATAAAACAGCCTTGAACAGCCCTGCTCTAGGGGAATAAAACAGCCTTGAACAGCCCTGCTCTAGGGGAATAAAACAGTGATGAACAGTCCTGCTCTAGGGGAATAAAACAGCCTTGAACAGCCCTGCTCTAGGGGAATAAAACAGCCTTGAACAGTCCTGCTCTAGGGGAATAAAACAGCCTTGAACAGCCCTGCTCTAGGGGAATAAAACAGCCTTGAACAGCCCTGCTCTAGGGGAATAAAACAGCCTTGAACAGCCCTGCTCTAGGGGAATAAAACAGCCTTGAACAGCCCTGCTCTAGGGGAATAAAACAGTGATGAACAGCCCTGCTCTAGGGGAATAAAACAGCCTTGAACAGCCCTGCTCTAGGGGAATAAAACAGCCTTGAACAGCCCTGCTCTAGGGGAATAAAACAGCCTTGAACAGCCCTGCTCTAGGGGAATAAAACAGCCTTGAACAGCCCTGCTCTAGGGGAATAAAACAGCCTTGAACAGCCCTGCTCTAGGGGAATAAAACAGCCTTGAACAGCCCTGCTGTAGGGGAATAAAACAGCCTTGAACAGCCCTGCTCTAGGGGAATAAAACAGCCTTGAACAGCCCTGCTCTAGGGGAATAAAACAGCCTTGAACAGCCCTGCTGTAGGGGAATAAAACAGTGATGAACAGTCCTGCTCTAGGGGAATAAAACAGTGATGAACAGTCCTGCTGTAGGGGAATAAAACAACCTCGAACAGCCCTGCTCTAGGGGAATAAAACAGCCTTGAACAGCCCTGCTCTAGGGGAATAAAACAGCCTTGAACAGCCCTGCTCTTGTCGTCAGTAACAGCCTTTCTGGAAATCTAGATTCCTCTGCTGGGAAGGCATGAGTTCCTGTCTAGCCTCTGAAAAAGAGCGTAGGTTCACAATCTCACACAAAGAAGACATCTTTCATTCATCAGTTTTTTTCTTTCTTGCAGCAGCAGAATAAACATTATGAGAGCGTCAGGTCTCGTCATGTCGAACCCTTACATTTGTATCCCTCCCAAAAAACAGCTCCTGGTCTACCTAATGGAGATAGGAACACCTTACGTGATGCCCACTTGACAAGAAAAAAGCTTTCCTTGTGAATAGCTTCTGACGACAGCACTCAGCACCTCCAGACAGAATCAAATATGAGATCTAATCCAGCTGAGACTGAGTGAAGTGCTGTGATGAATAAGCAAAACACACACACATTTCCCACAGTGAAATAAAATAAAACCATGACTATTTCTGCAACACTTTCTGTGAGGGACACTTACTGTATATAAAGCATTATACGTAAGCAGGTATATTATTTAGTTTATACTTCTTTACCTAAAAAAGATGATTTTTCTTTTGGGGAAAGAAGGAGCCATGTTATTTATGTTCCTCATCCCACTGCAGGTTTGATTCATCTTCAGCCAAGAATGTACATAAAGATAGTATGATGTCATTTCTAGATTATTATAGTAGTAGTTTTATTACATTACATGTAACTTACCTATAGAGTACTTGACTTTGTAACTACTCCCCCAATACCAGTTCTACCTACTTGGGTGATGCCCTGACAGCTGTTGGCCCAGAAAGCCCACCACTCATCAGTAGTCCAGAATAGGATGGTACAGTCCTATGCCAAGCCTCTGTCATCACCACACACCTCTGTCATCACCACACACCTCTGTCATCACCACACACCTCTGTCATCACCACACACCTCTGTCATCACCGCACACCTCTGCCATCACCACACACCTCTGCCATCACCACACACCTCTGTCATCACCACACACCTCTGTCATCTCCACACACCTCTGTCATCACCACACACCTCTCTCATCACCACACACCTCTGTCATCACCACACCTCTGTCATCACCACACCTCTGTCATCACACCTCTGTCATCACCACACCTCTGTCATCACCACACACCTCTGTCATCACACACACCTCTGTCATCACCACACCTCTGTCATCACCACACACCTCTGTCATCACCACACACCTCTGTCATCACCACACACCTCTGTCATCACCACACACCTCTCTCATCACCACACACCTCTCTCATCACCACACACCTCTGTCATCACCACACACCTCTCTCATCACCACACACCTCTGTCATCACCACACACCTCTGTCATCACCACACACCTCTGTCATCACCACACACCTCTGCCATCACCACACACCTCTGTCATCACCACACACCTCTGTCATCTCCACTGTTTCCACTTTTTGACTTCTCAACTCAACACCTGGCATTTCAAACTCAAAACAACTAACCAACTGACTGCCAGCTTTGCAGTCTTTAAGCGCCATTGTGGGTTAAGATAATTAAGATCAACGTTATATTAATTATTAAAACAATATGTTTATACTCTATATATACTACATAAATATATCTACACATTTACAGAGAGAGAGAGAGAGACAAAGAGAGAAAGAGAGAGAGAGAGAGACAAAGAGCGAGACAAAGAGAGAGAGAGAGAGAGAGAGAGAGACAAAGAGCGAGACAGAGAGAGAGAGAGAGAGAGACAAAGAGCGAGACAAAGAGAGAGAGAGAGACAAAGAGCGAGACAAAGAGAGAGAGAACAGCCTAGACTTCTAGATATTAAGATGAGAGTTAATTTGCAATTGCCAACTTGTTATGAGAAACACTCACATAGAGCAGTCAACTGTGGCAGCTGTCAAGAACAGATGAATCTTACTGAAAAAAACACGTCTTTCCTCCCACTGACACCACAACAGATCATTCTCTTTCTGAATCCACATTCTGATCAAATCTCATTGTGTTACACAGCTGCTATCACTGCTGGTATACAGCTACATTGTCTTGGTTCTGACCAGGAGGAGTGCTAAACAGCAAAACCATCCATTTAAATGGATCATTTCAATATGGAGCATTGATCAGAGGTGGTGGGGGGGAAATACCCTGTGGTCATGGCAAGGAATCAGACTGGCTTGGCATGATTGAACCAGGATATCATAGTCTTCTGGGCTGTTTTGACCTGATTGAACCAGGATATCAGAGTCTTCTGGGCTGTTTTGACCTGATTGAACCAGGTTATCAGAGTATTCTGGGCTGTTTTGACCTGATTGAACCAGGATATCATAGTCTTCTGGGCTGTTTTGACCTGATTGAACCAGGTTATCAGAGTCTTCTGGGCTGTTTTGACCTGATTGAACCAGGTTATCAGAGTCTTCTGGGCTGTTTTGACCTGATTGAACCAGGTTATCAGAGTCTTCTGGGCTGTTTTGACCTGCTTGAACCAGGTTATCAGAGTCTTCTGGGCTGTTTTGACCTGATTGAACCAGGTTATCAGAGTCTTCTGGGCTGTTTTGACCTGATTGAACCAGGATATCAGAGTCTTCTGGGCTGTTTTGACCTGATTGAACCAGGTTATCAGAGTCTTCTGGGCTGTTTTGACCTGATTGAACCAGGTTATCAGAGTCTTCTGGGCTGTTTTGACCTGATTGAACCAGGTTATCAGTCTTCTGGGCTGTTTTGACCTGATTGAACCAGGTTATCAGAGTCTTCTGGGCTGTTTTGACCTGATTGAACCAGGTTATCAGAGTCTTCTGGGCTGTTTTGACCTGATTGAACCAGGATATCAGAGTCCTCTGGGCTGTTTTGACCTGATTGAACCAGGTTATCAGAGTCTTCTGGGCTGTTTTGACCTGATTGAACCAGGTTATCAGAGTCTTCTGGGCTGTTTTGACCTGATTGAACCAGTCTACTTTTCCAAACAGTTGATAAGCAACCTTGTTGCTTGTCCGACATTTGTTTCCCTGTGCTATTACTTAGTCTGGGCCTGTTTGAACAGGCCTTCAGAGTTCTACTGGGCTATGGTATTACTTAGTCTGGGCCTGTTTGAACTAGGCCTTCAGAGTTCTACTGGGCTATGGTATTACTTAGTCTGGGCCTGTTTGAACAGGCCTTCAGAGTTCTACTGGGCTATGGTATTACTTAGTCTGGGCCTGTTTGAACTAGACCTTCAGAGTTCTACTGGGCTACGGTATTACTTAGTCTGGGCCTGTTTGAACAGGCCTTCAGAGTTCTACTGGGCTATGGTATTACTAAGTCTGGGCCTGTTTGAACAGGCCTTCAGAGTTCTACTGGGCTACGGTATTACTTAGTCTGGGCCTGTTTGAACTAGACCTTCAGAGTTCTACTGGGCTACGGTATTCTTAGTCTGGGCCTGTTTGAACAGGCCTTCAGAGTTCTACTGGGCTATGGTATTACTAAGTCTGGGCCTGTTTGAACAGGCCTTCAGAGTTCTACTGGGCTATGGTATTACTTAGTCTGGGCCTGTTTGAACAGGCCTTCAGAGTTCTACTGGGCTATGGTATTACTTAGTCTGGGCCTGTTTGAACTAGACCTTCAGAGTTCTACTGGGCTATGGTATTACTAAGTCTGGGCCTGTTTGAACAGGCCTTCAGAGTTCTACTGGGCTATGGTATTACTTAGTCTGGGCCTGTTTGAACTAGACCTTCAGAGTTCTACTGGGCTATGGTATTACTTAGTCTGGGCCTGTTTGAACAGGCCTTCAGAGTTCTACTGGGCTATGGTATTACTAAGTCTGGGCCTGTTTGAACTAGACCTTCAGAGTTCTACTGGGCTACGGTATTACTTAGTCTGGGCCTGTTTGAACTAGGCCTTCAGAGTTCTACTGGGCTACGGTATTACTTAGTCTGGGCCTGTTTGAACAGGCCTTCAGAGTTCTACTGGGCTATGGTATTACTAAGTCTGGGCCTGTTTGAACTACTTCAGAGTTCTACTGGGCTATGGTATTGCTTAGTCTGGGCCTGTTTGAACAGGCCTTCAGAGTTCTACTGGGCTATGGTATTACTTAGTCTGGGCCTGTTTGAACAGGCCTTCAGAGTTCTACTGGGCTATGGTATTACTAAGTCTGGGCCTGTTTGAACAGGCCTTCAGAGTTCTACTGGGCTATGGTATTACTTAGTCTGGGCCTGTTTGAACTAGACCTTCAGAGTTCTACTGGGCTACGGTATTACTTAGTCTGGGCCTGTTTGAACTAGACCTTCAGAGTTCTACTGGGCTATGGTATTACTAAGTCTGGGCCTGTTTGAACAGGCCTTCAGAGTTCTACTGGGCTATGGTATTACTAAGTCTGGGCCTATTGAACAGGCCTTCAGAGTTCTACTGGGCTATGGTATTACTTAGTCTGGGCCTGTTTGAACTAGACCTTCAGAGTTCTACTGGGCTATGGTATTACTTAGTCTGGGCCTGTTTGAACTAGACCTTCAGAGTTCTACAGGGCTATGGTATTACATTCTGGGCCTGTTTGAACTAGGCCTTCAGAGTTCTACTGGGCTATGGTATTACTAAGTCTGGGCCTGTTTGAACAGGCCTTCAGAGTTCTACTGGGCTATGGTATTACTTAGTCTGGGCCTGTTTGAACTAGGCCTTCAGAGTTCTACTGGGCTACGGTATTACTTAGTCTGGGCCTGTTTGAACTAGGCCTTCAGAGTTCTACTGGGCTACGGTATTACTTAGTCTGGGCCTGTTTGAACAGGCCTTCAGAGTTCTACTGGGCTATGGTATTACTAAGTCTGGGCCTGTTTGAACAGGCCTTCAGAGTTCTACTGGGCTATGGTATTGCTTAGTCTGGGCCTGTTTGAACAGGCCTTCAGAGTTCTAACATGGGCATATGGTATTACTTAGTCTGGGCCTGTTTGAACAGGCCTTTAGTTCTACTGGGCATGGTATTACTAAGTCTGGGCCTGTTTGAACAGGCCTTCAGAGTTCTACTGGGCTATGGTATTACTTAGTCTGGGCCTGTTTGAACTAGACCTTCAGAGTTCTACTGGGCTACGGTATTACTTAGTCTGGGCCTGTTTGAACTAGACCTTCAGAGTTCTACTGGGCTATGGTATTACTAAGTCTGGGCCTGTTTGAACAGGCCTTCGGAGTTCTACTGGGCTATGGTATTACTTAGTCTGGGCCTGTTTGAACAGGCCTTCAGAGTTCTACAGGGCTATGGTATTACTTAGTCTGGGCCTGTTTGAACTAGACCTTCAGAGTTCTACTTATTTTTCACTTTGGTCTTCAGGCAGCAGGCTGGTTTGAATGAATGTTGTGATGAAAACACAAAGCACTATATTTTCCAGTATTTTTCTCCTACCTGTCCAATATTACAGACATTACAGAGATCCATCTGTTCTGTCTTTGTACTGGATGTGCAGAACATTGTACTTGAGACAAAGATAGACTCACTCAAACAAAACACACACAAACTCACACAGACACACACCTCATACACACACAGACTCCTGTACTCACACACATGCGTACTCCCATACTCACAAACACACGCACATACACACACTCACAGACACACACACTCACAGACACACACACTCACAGACACACACACACACACAGACACACACACTCACAAACACACACACAGACACAGACACACACACACACACAGACAAGGCTGCTGTCCCATGTACTGCTACACGGTTTATTAATATACTGGATTCTCAACAGAGCTCACTGCAATATATCTGTTGCTGCAGATATCATTATTCATATATATTTTTGGTGTATATACTCATAGATTACGTTTGGATTAAGGATAGTGTTATTTGGGTTGTTAACTAGATTAGTCCTAACATTCATAATTTAACTAGATTAGTCCTAACATTCATGATTTAACTAGATTAGTCCTAACATTTATACATTAGCTAGATTAGTTCTAACATTCATGATTTAACTAGATTAGTCCTAACATTTATAAATTAGCTAGATTAGTTCTAACATTCATAATTAAACTAGATTAGTTCTAACATTCATGATTAAACTAGATTAGTCCTAACATTTATAAATGAACTAGATTAGTCCTAACATTCATGATTTAACTAGTTTAGTCCGAACATTCATGATTTAACTAAATTAGTCCTAACATTCATAATTGAACTAGATGAGTCCTAACATTCATGATTTAACTAGTTTAGTCCGAACATTCATGATTTAACTAGATTTGTCCTAACATTCATCATTTAACTTGTTTAGTCCTAACATTCATCATTTAACTAGTTTAGTCCTAACATTCATAATTGAACTAGATGAGTCCTAACATTCATGATTTAACTAGTTTAGTCCGAACATTCATGATTTAACTAAATTAGTCCTAACATTCATAATTGAACTAGATGAGTCCTAACATTCATGATTTAACTAGTTTAGTCCGAACATTCATGATTTAACTAGATTTGTCCTAACATTCATGATTTAACTAGTTTAGTCCGAACATTCATCATTTAACTTGTTTCGTCCTAACATTCATGATTTAACTAGTTTAGTCCGAACATTCATGATTTAACTAGTTTAGTCCTAACATTCATGATTTAACTAGTTTAGTCCTAACATTCATCATTTAACTTGTTTCGTCCTAACATTCATCATTTAACTTGTTTCGTCCTAACATTCATCATTTAACTAGATTTGTCCTAACATTCATGATTTAACTAGTTTAGTCCTAACATTCATGATTTAACTAGTTTAGTCCTAACATTCATCATTTAACTTGTTTAGTCCTAACATTCATGATTTAACTAGTTTAGTCCTAACATTCATCATTTAACTTGTTTAGTCCTAACATTCATCATTTAACTTGTTTAGTCCTAACATTCATCATTTAACTAGTTTGTCCTAACATTCATGATTTAACTAGTTTAGTCCTAACATTCATCATTTAACTTGTTTCGTCCTAACATTCATCATTTAACTTGTTTAGTCCTAACATTCATCATTTAACTTGTTTAGTCCTAACATTCATGATTTAACTAGTTTAGTCCTAACATTCATCATTTAACTTGTTTCGTCCTAACATTCATCATTTAACTTGTTTAGTCCTAACATTCATCATTTAACTTGTTTCGTCCTAACATTCATCATTTAACTTGTTTCGTCCTAACATTCATCATTTAACTTGTTTCGTCCTAACATTCATAATTTAACTAGTTTACTCCTAACATTCATCATTTAACTTGTTTCGTCCTAACATTCATCATTTAACTTGTTTCGTCCTAACATTCATAATTTAACTAGTTTACTCCTAACATTCATCATTTAACTTGTTTCGTCCTAACATTCATCATTTAACTTGTTTCGTCCTAACATTCATCATTTAACTTGTTTCGTCCTAACATTCATCATTTAACTAGATTTGTCCTAACATTCATGATTTAACTAGTTTAGTCCTAACATTCATCATTTAACTTGTTTCGTCCTAACATTCATGATTTAACTAGTTTAGTCCGAACATTCATGATTTAACTAGTTTAGTCCTAACATTCATGATTTAACTAGTTTAGTCCTAACATTCATGATTTAACTTGTTTCGTCCTAACATTCATGATTTAACTAGTTTAGTCGTAACATTCATCATTTAACTTGTTTCGTCCTAACATTCATCATTTAACTTGTTTCGTCCTAACATTCATCATTTAACTTGTTTCGTCCTAACATTCATGATTTAACTAGTTTAGTCGTAACATTCATCATTTAACTTGTTTAGTCCTAACATTCATCATTTAACTTGTTTGTCCTAACATTCATCATTTAACTAGTTTAGTCCTAACATTCATCATTTAACTTGTTTCGTCCTAACATTCATCATTTAACTTGTTTAGTCCTAACATTCATCATTTAACTTGTTTCGTCCTAACATTCATCATTTAACTAGTTTAGTCGTAACATTCATCATTTAACTTGTTTCGTCCTAACATTCATCATTTAACTTGTTTCGTCCTAACATTCATCATTTAACTTGTTTAGTCCTAACATTCATCATTTAACTTGTTTCGTCCTAACATTCATCATTTAACTAGTTTACTCCTAACATTCATCATTTAACAGTCCTAACATTCATCATTTAACTTGTTTCGTCCTAACATTCATCATTTAACTTGTTTCGTCCTAACATTCATCATTTAACTAGTTTAGTCCTAACATTCATCATTTAACTTGTTTCGTCCTAACATTCATCATTTAACTTGTTTCGTCCTAACATTCATGATTTAACTAGTTTAGTCGTAACATTCATCATTTAACTTGTTTCGTCCTAACATTCATCATTTAACTTGTTTCGTCCTAACATTCATCATTTAACTTGTTTCGTCCTAACATTCATCATTTAACTTGTTTCGTTCTAACATTCATCATTTAACTTGTTTCGTTCTAACATTCATCATTTAACTTGTTTCGTTCTAACATTCATCATTTCTTGTTCCCAGTTTTTTATTATTATTTCTGTACTTTTTAGTTTTTTTGTTCCTCTGTTAGGAGCCAGTAACACAAGGATTTCATTACAACCACTAGAACATCTGATAAAGTGTGTACTACACCAATTGATTTGATCCTAGAATATAACATTAGATAGGCCTACATTGGTGTCACAAACATAACGATGCTGACTGTTGTCAATCCAAAATCCAATGCATGACACCATACCTTGCCAAGGCATGTTTTTTGTCCTGCTTAATTCAATGGTATCAACAAGCTAAATTAGAAGGGCTTATTCTATCTACAGGATCCATATTCGAACTACTGCGATAGTTTGAACTACTGACATAGTTTGAACTACTGAGAAGGTTTGAACTACTGAGATAGTTTGAACTACTGAGAAGGTTTGAACTACTGAGAAAGTTTGAACTACTGAGAAGGTTTGAACTACTGAGAAAGTTTGAACTACTGAGATAGTTTGAACTACTGAGAAGGTTTGAACTACTGAGATGGTTTGAACTACTGAGATGGTTTGAACTACTGAGATGGTTTGAACTACTGACATAGTTTGAACTACTGAGATAGTTTGAACTACTGACATAGTTTGAACTACTGACATAGTTTGGGCTAGCAGGTTCATAAAAATGCTGCAAGCAAAGACACACAAGCTCATGGACAATGCCACACACCCACTCTACAGCAGGGTATGAAAGCGCAGGGGCAGCTTCAGTAGCAGGTTCATCCTGCCCAGAAGCTCCACAGAGAGGTTTAGACGATCATTCTTACCCACAGCCATGAGGCTTTTCAATGATTAACTGATTTACGATGTCTTCTTCTTATAAATGTTGTTGTTGCTTGTTTCCCCAGAGGAGGATAAACAACAGCATTTTGTAACTCCTTGAATTGGATTGTGTCTTTTATTGCTACTAAGGTGCAGGTGCCTTCATATCTGTCTTAATGTGTGTATTTGATCATATGTTTGTCATTGTTATGTATTGATGATGTTGACTGATAAAACAATTTCCCAAGTGCGGATCAATAAAGCACTACTCTACTCTCACAACTGAGCGAGTTTGGTCTGAAAAGTGAGGGAGTTTGGTCTGACAAGTGAGGGAGTTTGGTCTGACACGTGAGGGAGAGGGAGTTTGGTCTGAAAAGTGAGGGAGTTTGGTCTGACACGTGAGGGAGAGGGAGTTTGGTCTGAAAAGTGAGGGAGTTTGGTCTGACACGTGAGGAGTGAGGGAGTTTGGTCTGACAAGTGAGGGAGTTTGGTCTGACACGTGAGGGAGAGGGAGTTTGGTCTGACAAGTGAGGGAGAGGGAGTTTGGTCTGACAACTGAGGGAGAGGGAGTTTGGTCTGACACGTGAGGGAGTTTGGTCAGACAACTGAGGGAGTTTGGTCTGACAACTGAGGGAGTTTGGTCTGACACGTGAGGGAGTTTGGTCTGACAAGTGAGGGAGTTTGGTCTGACAACTGAGGGAGTTTGGTCAGACAACTGAGGGAGTTTGGTCTGACACGTGAGGGAGTTTGGTCAGACAACTGAGGGAGTTTGGTCTGACAACTGAGGGAGTTTGGTCAGACAACTAAGGCAGTTTGGTCTGAACAACTGAGGTATAACAACTGAGGCAGTTTGGTCTGAACAACTGAGGGAGTTTGATCTAACAACTGGGGAGTTTGGTCTAACAACTGGGGGAGTTTGGTCAGACAACTTAGGGAGTTTGGACAGACAACTGAGGGAGTTTGGTCTAACAACTGGGGGAGTTTGGTCAGACAACTGGGGGAGTTTGGTCAGACAACTGAGGGAGTTTGGTCTAACAACTGAGGGAGTTTGGACAGACAACTGAGGGAGTTTGACAAACAACTGAGGGAGTTTGGACAGACAACTGGGGGAGTTTGGTCAGACAATTGAGGGAGTTTGGTCAGACAACTGACAATGTCCTAATATAGATGCCATGTATGGGCTGGATGTTAATGTCTTCTACGTGGTAGGTGGTATAGCTCTATTCAGTCAGATCTACTTTAGCATTAAGACAAATCCCATGGAGCCTTGTTTACAAGTTCGAACACTGGAATGTGAGTTGTAATCTACACCTCAGTTAGGATGAGAAAAATCCTCATTATTTTGTTGATTTGAACATTACTTCTATATAGCCTACACTTTCGCCTTCTGAACTTTTAATGTGAGTGAAGTGGGTGTGGCTTCAATTATTTCAAGAGCAGCTGATCACGGATTTGACAGCTCCAATGCAGTTCTATCTCTGACACCACTCTATAAGGAACATAGACCATTGACCAATGTCCCTCACCTCACTCTGAGGAACAGTTTCCTTGAGAAGTCTGGCAGGTTGCGTGATTATTGCTGGAGGCTAGCTTGTCCAGAGTTCAGCTGGAGAGCAGCCTGCTGGAGGAAACCAGTCAACACAACATCCATAACATCATTTATAAGATTAGCTGAATGCCACAAACCCAAAGGAATATCATTTAATCCTGGTTCAAGTGGAAAATCCTACTTGTGGATGAAGCATGCAAACTAAAAAGGAAGATGTTTACTCTGGGATGGTGAGAACTGTTGAAATCCTCTTCCTTATATTGGGATGATCATTTCCTCTAAAGCACCCATTCCAACCACAGCTTTATAAAGTGGAGTCTAAATCTGTGTATCTAGGTAAGTCTTGGATCACACCTGGACATTATTACAGGTAGCTGAGGCCTGTTAATAGGACCCCTGAAAAGCCCTACCAGACTACCATTAAATGGAGGTATGGAGCTGCGTAATGGGATGAAAGGAACGCTGCATCACCACCACCACAGTAGCTAATGGCTCTGCCTAAGTAACAGAGTTTGAAATGTGGTGGTTGGAGCCATCCATTTGGTATCCTTTGGGTGGCTCAAACCGTTGGAACGAATCAAGGGGAAGTGGTACTCTCTATGAAAGCAATGTGACATCCGTAACACCTGCACTGGGCCTATTTTAAGGCTGTCCTTGTGGAGAAGGTGAATGAAGGGTATCCATGCAAAAGGAAATAGAGTAAATAGGTTTAATTGAGCTTGAGGACCGAGCTTTCTGAAAATTCCTACATTTGGCTTTAGAGTGGGAAGTAATGACAAGCTAGAGAAAGGCAAGGTCCTAATATAATATTTAATATATTAATATAATAATATAACAATATATGCCATTTAGCAGAGGCTTTTATCCAAAGCGACTTACAGTCATGTGAGGAGACATTTTACGTACAGTATGGTAAATGTGTCCCAATTTGAAGCAGGTACTGTATTCCAAGACTATAAAACACAGAGGCTGTTCACTCATAGTGTACCTCTCTCCTTCTGTTTGTTCCTCTGAGATTCGGTAGCTGTTTATATTTTTTTATCAATAAAACAATTGTAATCCTCTTTGAAACCAGTAAACATTCCACAGCCGAAATAGAATCTACAGAGGCACTTCATTTGACACATTAGTCTTCATTTGCAGGCATAACGTGTTGTTCTGGTCCATGCAGGAGTCTACCTGCAGGGAAAACTGGTTGCCCATTGTGGATATACATGTGGATTTGTTTTTCAGTGTACTACATCAATCAACATTTGTTTTCCTGCTTGTGGCCCTGGTGTCCACCACAACAACCTCCCGTCCTCCAGAGGGAGAGGCTGTTCAGTATGAGCACCACGTACTGTAGTCATCTCTGTCCTGTTTACCGTAGTAATAGCCCTACCATCTTCTGAGCCCACACCTGTGCTCACATCTGACTCAAATTCTCAATATGCCAGTCTCCCAATAGACCCTAAAACAGTCTGGCTCAGTGGGAAGCTAGGGTGGATATTAGAACAAAGGACACTGGACATTAGAACTGTTCTAGAGCCAGATATGTTTTAGAGTCAGTTCTAGAGCTGGATCTATTATAGTCAGATCTGTTCTAGAGTCAGTTCCAGAGCTAGATCTGTTCTAGAGCCAGATATGTTTTAGTCAGTTCTAGAGCTGGATCTATTCTAGTCAGATCTGTTCTAGAGTCAGTTCGAGAGCTAGCTCGGTTCTAGAGTCAGATCTGTCTCTGTTATAATATCCACACTAGCTTCCCACTTAGTATTCATAGTTCATGAACCATGACGCAGTGTATTGGGCATCCATTGTAAGTGTTGTGCTAGTATTGACATGAGAACATCACCCTCAGGACATGGAGTTGTTGCTTTTCTCAGTCACAAGTGATTATTACCATAGGGCCTGGTCATTGGCTAACATGCCCAAACACACACATTACAAGACATTGTTTCCAATCAATCAGATTTTTGGTCTTGTATGGTTTTTGTGTCTGTCCAGTCTCTCATGGGAATGTTTGTGACAAACACCTTTGAGGGGTGCTACAAATACTCTTACCCACAATGAAACTGTGTCTAAAACCCACAAACACTCTTACCCACAAGGAAACAGTGTCTAAAACCCACAAACACTCTTACCCACAAGGAAACAGTGTCTAAAACCCACAAAAACCCACAAGGAAACAGTGTCTAAAACCGATGTACAAAACCCACAAACACTCCTACCCACAAAGAAATTGTATTCAACAGGGAGCACTGAGAGCAATGTCAGCTTATGTTTCTGCGTTATCAGGGTAACACACAGGCTTATGTTTCTGCGTTATCAGGGTAACACACAGGCTTATGTTTCAGCCTTATCAGGGTAACACACAGGCTTATGTTTCAGCGTTATCAGGGTAACACACAGGCTTATGTTTCAGCGTTATCAGGGTAACACACAGGCTTATGTTTCAGCGTTATCAGGGTAACACACAGGCTTATGTTTCAGCGTTATCAGGGTAACACACAGGCTTATGTTTCAGCGTTATCAGGGTAACACACGGGAATATGTTTCTGCGTTATCAGGGTAACACACAGGCTTATGTTTCAGCGTTATCAGGGTAACACACAGGCTTATGTTTCAGCGTTATCAGGGTAACACACAGGCTTATGTTTCAGCGTTATCAGGGTAACACACAGGCTTATGTTTCTGCGTTATCAGGGTAACACACAGGCTTATGTTTTAGCGTTATCAGGGTAACACACAGGCTTATGTTTCTGCGTTATCAGGGTAACACACAGGCTTATGTTTCAGCGTTATCAGGGTAACACACAGGCTTATGTTTCTGTGTTATCAGGGTAACACACGGGAATATGTTTCAGCGTTATTAGGGTAACACACAGGCTTATGTTTCTGCGTTATCAGGGTAACACACAGGCTTATGTTTCTGTGTTATCAGGGTAACACACGGGAATATGTTTCTGCGTTATCAGGGTAACACACAGGCTTATGTTTCTGTGTTATCAGGGTAACACACAGGCTTATGTTTCTGCGTTATCAGGGTAACACACAGGCTTATGTTTCTGCGTTATCAGGGTAACACACAGGCTTATGTTTTAGCGTTATCAGGGTAACACACAGGCTTATGTTTCTGCGTTATCAGGGTAACACACGGGCTTATGTTTCTGCGTTATCAGGGTAACACACAGGCTTATGTTTCAGCGTTATCAGGGTAACACACAGGCTTATGTTTCAGCGTTATCAGGGTAACACACAGGCTTATGTTTCTGCGTTATCAGGGTAACACACAGGCTTATGTTTCTGCGTTATCAGGGTAACACACGGGAATATGTTTCAGCGTTATCAGGGTAACACACAGGCTTATGTTTCAGCGTTATCAGGGTAACACACAGGCTTATGTTTCAGCGTTATCAGGGTAACACACAGGCTTATGTTTCTGCGTTATCAGGGTAACACACAGGCGTATGTTTCTGCGTTATCAGGGTAACACACAGGTTTATGTTGCTGCGTTATCAGGGTAATCCCTGAGCGGTTTCCTTCCTCTCTGGCAGCTGAGTTAGGATTGAAGCCTGTATCTTTGTAGTGATTGAGTGCATTTTTTAAAATCCATCTACCAATAGGTGTCCTTATTTGCTTGGGATTGGAAATCTCTGTGGTCTTTGTAGTTGAATCTGTGTTTGAAATTCATGTTAAACACTATTATTGCACACAGAGTGAGTCCATTTCATTTATTATGTGACTTCTGAAGAACATGTTTTACTTCAGAACGTATTTAGGCTTGCCATAACAAAGGGGTTTAGTACTTATTGACTCAATACATTTAAGCTTTTCATTTATAATGTAGAAAAACATATTTCCATTTTGAAATGATGGGGTATTGTGTGTAGGCCAGTGAGCAGAAATCTCAATGTAATCCATTTTAAATTCAGGCTGCAACACAACACAATGTGGAAGCAGTAAAAGGGTGTGAATACTTGCTGAAGGCTGTAAATATACATTTAACATTAACCCCCAGTGTTACGGATACAGTTATCCTGTGTGTGTGTGTATCCTGTGTGTGTTTCTTTTCTCTCCTTCTCCCCTCACAGGTGAAAATCATCACTCCCCAATCAGTCAACAATCAATCATCAATCAGAAGACACACCTCCTCATATTTCCTAAACCTATCACAGTTCCTTCCCCATGGTTTAAAAACCCCATCATTTGTTTGTTCTGGAGCCCAGCTGAGCTGAGCTGAGCTCAATCTCTCTGTAAATGCCATGTCTGTAGGTCTCTGTGTTTCACTCTCGCTTTGTGTAGTAACCTCTCTTTTGTTTAAGCACCTCATAGCACTTTGTCATCACCTGTGAGTATTGTTTTTGGTTATGGTGTTTGTGTTTGATTGCTGGTGGAAAAGGGGGAAACCAAGACAAGTCGCCCATGGGCATACACTACCCGTAGGTGAACTTTGTTAAATACACTAGTTAGAACTGGGCGGACCACCCACTGTATTTTTGGTTAGTTAGTTAGCTGTTGTTAAAGTAGGCTAGTCTAGCTTAGGGGTGTTTTTGAATACTTATTGTTTCTTTCCTTGGGCCCAGCCCCTTTTCCTGCTCCCCCCATTACCGTGTGTTTATAAATAAACCTAGAGTTTGACGGTAGATTTCAGTTGTCGTGCTTATTTCGTTCACACTTTTCCTTTGTCACAATAATAATTTGCATGAGTTATGTTACGAGTCTCATTACCATCCCCCCTAGACTGTCGGGCCAAAAGGGATTCGTAACACCCAGGACAGGACACTTCACATAATGACTTTCCCAGAATCAAAGAAAAAGAAACACTCGGATGTCTGCAATGACCCTTGAGGTTTATTACGGATAAAGAGACAGGCTAACATGTATTAGGGACACACAGGCAAGCTCATGTTCTCCCCCAGGGCCATGACATTCTCTTGTGACTGACAAGTATATCTATTTGCATCATTGTATTTCAGACCAATGTTTTTCATAATCGGAAGAGTTTAGAATCTTGAGAAGTGTCATGACCAAATCTAAGAAGGCTACATAACCTAAGTATGCTTCAATAAGATTCATGTTGCAACAACATATTTGAGTTTTGTACAGAGGAAGTGGTCCATCAAAATGTAGAATCTCTTCCAAGGCCACATTGGTAACAAACGCACGTCTACTGCTACCTTGTTAGCAGAACATCAGTGTAATTGGCCCTAATTCACTCTCAAAGGCGCTGCTTGAATTGATTAATGTTAATCATATTTACAAATTAGGTACAGCCTCCACCCCTTGTATTTAAAGGGGGAATCCAGGATTGGTTGTTTGGGTAAACGTCTCAGGGATGGGTCTGGAGATATGTAACCACTATCACATTCATAGAGAGGATGTATGGATGTAATGACTGACCATCCATGAGCTCAAACGTCGAGTTAGAACCATGTTTAGAGGCTATATAGTGGTTGTTTACGTTTACACTATTTACAAACAATGGAGTAAAACAAGCCCATATTTTGGGTTCTGATGGGGTACGACAGTTAAACTAACCTCAGAATCACCTTAATTCGCCAGGCACATTTAGATTCACATGCTCAGAATTGTACTTGGTGATATGGTGCTGCTTGGGATAACATTTAGAGAAAGACAGTTTACACATAGTTTACATATATTATATTCAAGTAGGTTAAATAAAAATAAATAAATAAAAGGTAGAGTGAACATAGACTTTAAGAGAGCAATGGGGCTTCTGTAAGTTATTCAATGTCTATACAGTCTATCAGAAATACAAAAATGTTTTTGTTCCCATGTTGTATTTGAATGTATTTTGTTTGTGTATTATAATTCAACTACTGTTTGCACTGTAACTGTGGAAAAAAACTATACAAATAGTTTTGAAAAAGAAAAAAGTCAAAATCATGGATGTACCAATCACGGATTGCCCCTTTAACACCTTGTGACGTGTTCAGGTTATGATCTGTTGTAAAGTTAGATGTTTTCAGAAAACACCTCCCTCTGCTTGATTATTCAGCTCATAGTCCAGGTAATTAGGGCTATGAGCTGAGCGTGAAATGAGATCAAGTCTGGAATTTAGATGTGTATTTAAAAAGCCAGGCTATTCTAATAAGGGGCACAGATGTTTGTAAATGGACCATCAGTATAGCTTTTTGTATCCCTTGAATGTCTGTTCTTTGTTCGTGTGTAAATGCCACACAGTTCAAAGATCTAAATATAATCATCTATCATTATTGCTGTTTGTGAATTAATTTCACGTACTATGCAATACATATTTTTTGTCTGTGTGTTAAAGTCATTATGACATTGGACTAGTTGTTTCATGTGTTGCATTTACAATGGACTAGTTGTTTCATGTGTTGCATTTACAATGGACTAGTTGTTTCATGTATTGCATTTACAATGGACTAGTTGTTTCATGTATTGCATTTACAATAGACTAGTTGTTTCACGTGTTGCATTTACAATGGACTAGTTGTTTCACGTGTTGCATTTACAATGGACTAGTTGTTTCACGTATTGCATTTACAATGGACTAGTTGTTTCACGTATTGCATTTACAATAGACTAGTTGTTTCATGTGTTGCATTTACAATGGACTAGTTGTTTCATGTATTGCATTTACAATGGACTAGTTGTTTCATGTATTGCATTTACAATGGACTAGTTGTTTCATGTATTGCATTTACAGCTGCACCATCGAGAGCATCCTGACCGGTTGCATCACCGCCTGGTATGGCAACTTCTTGGCATTTGACCGTAAGGCGCTACAGAGGGTAGTGCGTACGGCCCAGTACAACACTGGGTCCAAGCTTCCTGCCATCCAGGACCTCTATAATAGGCTGTGTCAGAGGAAGGCCCAAAAAATTGTCTGCGACTCCAGTCACCCAAGTCATAGACTGTTCTCTCTGCTACCGCACGGGAAGCTGTACCGGAGCACCAAGTCTAGGACCAAAAGGCTCCTTAATAGCTTCTACCCACAGCCATTAGACTGCTGAACAATTAATCACATGGCCACCGGACTATTTACATTTACTCCCCCATCCATTTGTTTTGTACCCTGCTTCTACTCGCTGTTTATTATGTATGTATAGTCACTTCACCCCTACCTACATGTACAAATGACCTCTAACCTGTACCCCGCACGATGACTCAGTACCGGTACCCCCTATATATAGCCTCGTTATTGTTACTTTTTAAATTTTTTACTTTAGTATATTTGGTAAATACTTTCTTAACTCTTCTTGAACTGCACTGTTGGTTAAGGGCTTGTAAGTCAGCATTTCACAGTGTTAGGTTCTTATTTTCCAGAGTAAATAACTCACAGACACTAGAGAAGCTTTAACCAAGTTTGAATTATTCCCAAAGGTTCTGTACAGCTGTATTCAGTCAACCCAACACTTCTCCCATCCATATATATATATACAGTGCCTTGCGAAAGTATTCCGCCCCCTTGAACTTTGCGACCTTTTGCCACATTTCAGGCTTCAAACATAAAGATATAAAACTGTATTTTTTTGTGAAGAATCAACAACAAGTGGGACACAATCATGAAGTGGAACGACATTTATTGGATATTCAAACTTTTTTAACAAATCAAAAACTGAAAAATTGGGCGTGCAAAATTATTCAGCCCCCTTAAGCTAATACTTTGTAGCGCCACCTTTTGCGGCGATTACAGCTGTAAGTCGCTTGGGGTATGTCTCTATCAGTTTTGCACATCGAGAGACTGAAATTGTTTCCCATTCCTCCTTGCAAAACAGCTCGAGCTCAGTGAGGTTGGATGGAGAGCATTTGTGAACAGCAGTTTTCAGTTCTTTCCACAGATTCTCGATTGGATTCAGGTCTGGACTTTGACTTGGCCATTCTAACACCTGGATATGTTTATTTTTGAACCATTCCATTGTAGATTTTGATTTATGTTTTGGATCATTGTCTTGTTGGAAGACAAATCTCCGTCCCAGTCTCAGGTCTTTTGCAGACTCCATCAGGTTTTCTTCCAGAATGGTCCTGTATTTGGCTTCATCCATCTTCCCATCAATTTTAACCATCTTCCCTGTCGCTGCTGAAGAAAAGCAGGCCCAAACCATGATGCTGCCACCACCATGTTTGACAGTGGGGAAGGTGTGTTCAGGGTGATGTGCTGTGTTGCTTTTACGCCAAACATAACGTTTTGCATTGTTGCCAAAAAGTTCAATTTTGGTTTCATCTGACCAGAGCACCTTCTTCCACATGTTTGGTGTGTCTCCCAGGTGGCTTGTGGCAAACTTTAAACAACACTTTTTATGGATATCTTTAAGAAATGGCTTTCTTCTTGCCACTCTTCCATAAAGGCCAGATTTGTGCAATATACGACTGATTGTTGTCCTATGGACAGAGTCTCCCACCTCAGCTGTAGATCTCTGCAGTTCATCCAGAGTGATCATGGGCCTCTTGGCTGCATCTCTGATCAGTCTTCTCCTTGTATGAGCTGAAAGTTTAGAGGGACGGCCAGGTCTTGGTAGATTTGCAGTGGTCTGATACTCCTTCCATTTCAATATTATTGCTTGCACAGTGCTCCTTGGGATGTTTAAAGCTTGGGAAATCTTTTTGTATCCAAATCCGGCTTTAAACTTCTTCACAACAATATCTCGGACCTGCCTGGTGTGTTCCTTGTTCTTCATGATGCTCTCTGCACTTTTAACGGACCTCTGAGACTATCACAGTGTAGGTGCATTTATACGGAGACTTGATTACACACAGGTGGATTGTATTTATCATCATTAGTCATTTAGGTCAACATTGGATCATTCAGAGATCCTCACTGAACTTCTGGAGAGAATTTGCTGCACTGAAAGTAAAGGGGCTGAATAATTTTGCTGGAACAAGCTAGCTCTATGATGATACTACTGACCTCAGGGGTCTCCATGGTGTCACGAACCGGCTCAAAGCCCGTAACAAAGGGAGACAACGTGGAGATAAGGAGTAACAAAATATATATTTATTAACCAAAGCAACTAAGGAAAATATACAATGGTGTGTGTAATCAGTAATCAGTAGTGTAAGTGAGTGTTTTGCATGCATGAATGTGATAATGCAGGGTGTTGAAAGGTGCCAATGCAAACAAACAAAAGGCCACCAAGAACCACAACACAATCTACAAAGGTGTCTGCATGGAGAGAGTCTCCTCCATGAATGTGGAAGAGGTCTATTTATCCTGGGACACACCTGGCCCAGGTGTTTCCCATGTAGCTGACGACCCTCCCCAACTCCGCCCACCGGCATCCTAATAAGGAAACAAGAACAAAGACAGAATACGGCAGACAGAGTGGGAGGGGCGTCACATTCCCCCCCCCCATTAAACCGGGGACCAACAAGGACCCCGGAACAACATACCAGCCTCTGCAGTCCCAAATTGACACAGCCTCTGCGTCCCAAATTGACACAGCCTCTGCGTCCCAAATTGACACAGCCTCTGCGTCCCAAATTGACACAGCCTCTGCGTCCCAAATTGACACAGCCTCTGGGTCCCAAATTGATGAGGGGTTATGTGTTCACACCTCCACCTGCACCAACCAACCTCCTCCTCCCCAGACCTCAGCAACCTTTGCGCATAGGAAGCAATATTTAAGAGGAAAGAAAACAAGACCAGGAGGGAACAGACAGGAAAGATAGAAGATGACAACCCCAACCAATGGTCAGTCACGTAAACATTCAGTAACATGGCACAAAAGACCACAACAGCTACAAACTCCAACAAAAAGAACATCAGGGTCCTTAATTTTTACAACTCCCAACGATTCATAGTCACTTCCAACGATTCATAGTCACTTCCAACGATTCATAGTCACCTCCAACGATTCATAGTCACTTCCAACGATTCATAGTCACTTCCAACGATTCATAGTCACTTCCAACGAAACAGAATTTCACTAATTTCAATCATTTAACCTTGTAGTGTTCAGCCATCTTCAACAGCTGTTCTTTAGTACATAATTCTAACAGGTCCTCTGATGGAAAGCAAATGAACTTGTGTACATGAGACACCATAGTCATAAGTAAAGTAAATAATCTTGCTCAACCCCTCTGCTGAGCACATCAGACCACAACCAGAGAAATGACAATCACCCCGAGCACCACAGAAGAGAGATGAGATATGGAGCTTCCCCAAAACCTACAATAACTCAACCCTAGTCTTCGTGCAGATTTGCGGTGGGAATTTAGGCACTGTAGCCCGCTGGCAAGGAAAAACTCCCCAGCATGCTGGCAAATTCCACCAAGCCACGGATGTGCCCCCGAGACAACTGCTCAGTCAACAGTCACCACACAAAAATAACAAACATTTAACCATGCCAAACATGTCCAAAAATGAAACACGTCGCTAAGCCTATCAGGGGTAAAAGGCTATAGCTCCAGGTAGCAAGTTCCACTACCCCACACAAATCTCCTACCGAGGTACACAGCCGATTTACTCACCTCCTCAGACTGACTTCCCAACAGAAAGCAGAACAAGAGTTCAGGCTAGGCAGGGCCTGGAAACTTACCATTATCTCTCTCCAATGCAGCACACAAACCAAGCAACAAAAGCAACCAATACTGGGCCTATCAAACTCAAACACAATATGCAAACCAAACACGTACCTCCACGGTCTCCCAAACCAATAGTTCAAAGATCCCGGACGAGATTAGGTCAATAGGTTGAATTCCATGGATAGTAGTAGTGGGTTTCTGTGGACAACAAGCTGGAACAAGCTAGCTCTATGATGATACTACTGACCTCGGTGGTCTCCATGGGAAAATGAGAGGAAACAGCGAACAAAGCCTGCGGTTGTAATATTGCCTGTTGGTCTTTTGTTTATGGGAAAACAACTAGACTGTGGGTATACTGTGGAATTGAGTGTTGAGATGTCTGAGATATTAGCTCAGCGGTCGAGAGATGGTCTCATGAATCATTTATTTTTGCCCTCATAGCTATAACAGGACTTATACTGTAGAAACAGATGGGGATTTGTAACCTCACTCCCCAGCTTGAAGTGCCTCTAGCCACACTGCTGAATTTATAGCTATTCACTAGTGCAGTTGGCTAAGACGTGATCAAGGATGGTGGTCAGGTGTGTTTGTGAGGCAGTGGTCCAGGGTTCTAGTCTTGGGGTGAGCTTGTTAGGGATGAAGTGGTTAAGCTAAGCAAGCACAGTGATGTCTGTCACACTTACTATGACTGTGGCATGTGTTTTTCTTGCCAACCTTAGATGAATGCACTGACCAGAAGGTCAGAATACTGATAATTACAACTCTGAGGTCAAGACCCACTAGATAACCTTGTACATTGTGTTGCATGATAGCTGTGTGCTAATACCTCTAGCGGATCTCCAATGTCTTTTCCCACAATCCTCTCACCTCACCTCCTCTTGAAACCCATTGGAAGAGATGGTCCGAGGGGAGGGACCTCAGATCTTCTCCAATGCTTTTTATGCATCCAACAGAATCATGATCAATTATAAATAGATATCAACGCCGGACACTCCCAAGAGTCAATCTATAATTAGAACAATGAAGGAAATTCTTGATCACTCACTGTATTTGAGTAACTTGGATTCAATCCAATGCACGTTCCAGAACAGCGAACGAGACAGCTTTTGGTGGAGATCGCATTCATGGTAAATACTGCAGACGATGGCAAGAGTGTAAATTAACTAAGTGTATTGTCAGCTGTCTAGTGTGCTGCTCTATAATGTGCCTTTGATTGAATCCCGGCCAAACTTTGACTATCTGTCTGTATCCACCCAGGTCTCTTCACCCTCTCCGGGTTGAGCGTTTACGTCAGCTACTGCCAACGGGCTCGGGAACTGTTGGAACTTGAGATTCTGGCCAGCGTCCATGTGTCCTATGGCTGGTCGTTGGGTATGGCCTGTCTCTCCTTCAGCCTGGAGGTGACCGCAGGCCTGCTGCTGATGCTGGCTGCACGTAAGGCCCATCTCATGGGACGTGACCATGGAGTCACCATTATCGCCATGGCCTGAAGAGGGAAAGAGAACGGACTGAAACTGGAAGGGACTTCTGGAAGGGTCCATTCAGAATCAGTCATTTTCATTCTCTGTTGCCAAACATTTTAAAATGTTTTCTGTTGCGTGCCCTAATGAACACAACCCCTGACTGTGACCACTGATCAAACTCCCCAGTTCATTGCGACTCCAAAGGACTGACTTGTATGTTACATGTTCTAGCTTTCTCCTCTGAGCACCTGGTCCATATTAGGACAGTCTCAGGGGCAACATAACTTGGCTCCACAATTCATCCCTCTCTGGACACATGGTCTCATTATTGGGGCAGCAGCTCTATTTTACTAATTGAAAGAAATTTGCAAGGATCCAGTCATACACAAAGCCACACAAAAATACACTCTTTCTGGCAATATTACATAGCAATTCACTAGATTCGAATGCTACAAAGGAGCAATGCTTTTGCATCCTCAATGGCTGGAGGGCAACAGTAGTTAATAAGGCTTTGATGACTTAGCTCCTCTATTTCCTCTTTGGTTTACTCAGGGTTCACAGCCCAGAAGCTACTTTCAGCACATTCCATACATTGTCACAATCTACTAATTTATTAATGTTGTGGCTCTTTGCTAATCAATGAGTTGTTGTGAGATGAAGAAAGACACAACGTTAATCACTAGGACATTATTGCTGTAGGGAAGTTTGGTTTTGGTTTCTCAGTCCACTTGTCTCTGTAATTGTGTATCGTAATGATAATAGGCATTGTAGAATTTAATTTGGAAAAAAGGAAATGATCCAAGTTTCAAAATGCTTTAAGCTAATAATTGACTAGTAGACAGATGCCTGCCTTGTACTTGCATTATGGCAGTCTTGTGTGTGTTTGTGTTATGTTCCAACTCCTTTCAAACCTTGCTACAGTAACATTAAATCATACGGACTATGAGGGCTAACAAAGGGAATGGGTTTGTTGTGTATGCTGCAGCACATCCTAATGACCCTAACATACACAACTCCTCACCCTCACAATGTAGAACAATGATCATTAGTCTGAAATACTGTCTCAGTGGGATATTTTAGTCCCACACACAGTAGCTGCCCTCACTCACAAGTTCCCCTTGGGGTTTCCACCTGCAATTAGTGCCAAAGGTCAATTGCATACCAGTAGTAACAAAGGACCCAAAAAAGGTTCATAAACCCAACTAATCTGCAGAGAGAGATCAGCTGCTGAAACAATAACCCTTCCTAAAAGAGATAGCTACTGTAGAAACAAAACCCTTCCTAAAAGAGATCAGCTACTGTATGTACCAGAAACAAAACCCTTCCTAAAGAGAAAGATCAGCTACTGTATGTACCAGAAACAAAACCCTTCCTAAAGAGAGAGATCAGCTACTGTATGTACCAGAAACAAAACCCTTCCTAAAGAGGGAGATCAGCTACTGTACTTACCAGAAACAAAACCCTTCCTAAACAGAGAGATCAACTACTGTACTTACCAGAAACAAAACCCTTCCTGAAACAGAGATCAGCTACTGTACTTACCAGAAACAAAACCCTTCCTGAACAGAGAGATCAGCTACTGTATGTACCAGAAACAAACCCCTTCCTAAACAGAGAGATCAGCTACTGTATGTACCAGAAACACAACCCTTCCTATAGAGAGAGATCAGCTACTGTATGTACCAGAAACAATAGCCCTTCCTAAAGAGAGAGATCAGCTACTGTATGTACCAGAAACAAAACCCTTCCTAAACAGAGAGATCAGCTACTGTATGTACCAGAAACACACCCCTTCCTATAGAGAGAGATCAGCTACTGTATGTACCAGAAACAATAGCCCTTCCTAAACAGAGATCAGCTAACAGAAACACAACCCTTCCTATAGAGAGAGATCAGCTACTGTATGTACCAGAAACACAAACCTTCCTAAACAGAGAGATCAGCTACTGTATGTACCAGAAAAAATAACCCTTCCTACAGAGAGAGATCAGCTACTGTATGTACCAGAAACACAAACCTTCCTACAGAGAGAGATCAGCTACTGTATGTACCAGAAAAAAAACCCTTCCTAAACAGAGAGATCAGCTACTGTATGTACCAGAAACAAAATCCTTCCTAAACAGAGAGATCAGCTACTGTATGTACCAGAAACAAACCCCTTCCTAAAGAGGGAAAGCCTTCCCAGAAACAAAACCCTTCCTAAAGAAAGATCAGAAACACAAACCTTCCTAAACAGAGAGATCAGAGATCAGAAGCTACTGTATGTAACCCTTCCTACAGTGAGCGTTCAGCTACTGTATGTACCAGAAACACAAACCTTCCTAAACAGAGAGATCAGCTACTGTATGTACCAGAAACACAAACCTTCCTAAACAGAGAGATCAGCTACTGTATGTACCAGAAACAATAAACCTTCCTACAGAGAGATCAGCTACTGTATGTATCAGAAACAAAACCCTTCCTAAACAGAGATATCAGCTACTGTATGTACCAGAAACAATAACCCTTCCTACAGAAGATCAAAACCAGAAACACAAACCTTCCTAAACAGAGAGATCAGCTACTGTATGTACCAGAAACACAAACCTTCCCACAGAGAGCGATCAGCTACTGTATGTACCAGAAACACAAACCTTCCTACAGAGAGAGATCAGATGCAGGTTGAGAGAGACGATCTTCAGACAAGCTCTCTGTGCTAGGTGAGTTATAAACCCTGAGAATGAGGTAACTGAATGAAAGGTGTGTGTCCATGTGGGTGTTTTTCAGTCTTTTCCTCTGTTCTCATCAACAGATCAACCTTCTCAACAGGGACGGAGGAATTTGGAATCCAGTTTGTACTTCATCTCTATTGAGGTGAAATCCTGGGATGAGAACAGACAGGACTGTCTGAGGAGAGACGCAGACCTGGTGACCATAAACAGCTGAGAGGAACAGGAGAGAGAGAGAGAGAGAGAGAGAGAGAGAGAGAGAGAGAGAGAGAGAGAGAGAGAGAGAGAGAGAGAGAGAGAGAGAGAGAGAGAGAGAGAGAGAGAGAGAGAGAGAGAGAGAGAGAGAGAGAGAGAGAGAGAGAGAGAGAGAGAGAGAGAGAGAGAGAGAGAGAGAGAGAGAGAGAGAGAGAGAGAGAGAGAGAGAGGAGAGAGAGAGAGAGAGAGGAGAGGAGAGAGAGAGAGAGAGAGAGAGAGAGGCAGGTAGTAGAGCTGTAGTAGGTATGTTTGGGAGAGAGAGAGAGAAAGAGAGAGCGATAGAGAGAGAGAGGCAGGCAGTAGAGCTGGAATATGTATGGTTGGGAGAGAGAGAGCGATAGAGAGAGAGAGAGAGAGAGAGAGAGAGAGAGAGAGAGAGAGAGAGAGAGAGAGAGAGAGAGAGAGAGAACAATAAGGGAGTCTGTTTAAAAATGACAGACGGATTAAAACCATTTCAGAGAGAGAGCTGAAGCATCATACCTGAGTGGGCAGAGTAGAAAGTCAGTGAATTATGTTCATGATTTTTCTCTGCTATTATTAGGTATTTATCCATGCATTACACAGGCATGAATTCTAGCTTTCCAAAAATGACCCGGTTATCTAGAAATCCCGGTTAGAACATGGCTGGAATCATGGGGTAATTAGGGAATTGTTGTAAAGTTAGCGTATTTTTGCAACACTATACCGATGTTAGCTGATTGATTCCAGCGTGTTCCAGGTCCAGGAGTGAAGAACAGTGTTTTCACCTAAATAAAGCGTTGATCATTAAATGCCACTGGACATTGGAGGTTCTCTGTATTGTTACAAGGGGAGCGGACAGTCTAATAACTATCATGGCAGGAAGGACTGTGCTGAACGATGGTCATATTCTTCTAGCCCAGAGGAAAGCTGGAGCGATACACTGTGCAGTGAATCGCACTTCTGGATCTGTGAGAAGGTATCCATCACTAAAACTCAATCCCACACAGTTCAAATGAAGTTCAACCGAAGTGAACGACTCCCTTATAGAAAATGACATCTGTGTCATCTTACCTGGGTTTTTATTATGCTCAAACTCCTTTCAGACCCTCCTGTTGCTAACATTAAATTGTGTTGACTCTCGGGGCTGAAAATGGTTTCTCATACTAATCAATCACACCTTACTCACGTATCACCTTGTGGAATGGCAATATGTGTGAGACTATACACGCAAAGTGACATGATAAGTGAAAACACGTTGTGGAGTATGTCTGAATCAAATGTTTATCACATGGTACACCTATAGCTATGTAGTCAGTGTGACTCATAAACCAACATAGCTTTAGACCTACCATACACTGTATGTAGTCAGTGTGACTCATAGATCTACTGTACCATATATAGGTATGTAATCAGTGTGACTCATAGATCTACTGTACCATATATGTAGTCAGTGTGACTCATAGACATACTATACCATATATGTAGTCAGAGTGACTCATAAACCTATATATGTAGTCAGTGTGACTCATAGATCTACTGTACCATATATAGGTATGTAGTCAGTGTGACTCATAGATCTACTGTACCATATATGTAGTCAGTGTGACTCATAAACCTATATATGTAGTCAGTGTGACTCATAGACCTACTGTACCATATACAGGTATGTTGTCAGTGTGACTCATAGACCTACTGTACCATATATGTAGTCAGTGTGACTCATAGACCTACTGTACCATATACAGGTATGTTGTCAGTGTGACTCATAGACCTATTGTACCATATATGTAGTCAGTGTGACTCATAGACCTACTGTACCATATATGTAGTCAGTGTGACTCATAGACCTACTGTACCATATACAGGTATGTTGTCAGTGTGACTCATAGACCTATTGTACCATATATGTAGTCAGTGTGACTCATAGACCTACTGTACCATATATGTAGTCAGTGTGACTCATAGACCTACTGTACCATATACAGGTATGTTGTCAGTGTGACTCATAGACCTATTGTACCATATATGTAATCAGTGTGACTCATAGACCTACTGTACCATATACAGGTATGTAGTCAGTGTGACTCATAGACCTACTGTACCATATATGTAGTCAGTGTGACTCATAGACCTACTGTACCATATATGTAGTCAGTGTGACTCATAGACCTACTGTACCATATACAGTATGTGGCTAATAAATATGCTACAGCTGCAGCATTTGGCCCTGAAATTCTGTGTTAATCGAATAATATGAATAAAAGTGTTTACATCCCACCAGGCAAAAATACATTGAAGCAACAGTCTGTGAATGTCATCTGTCAACTCACTGACATTGAACATAAATTTGGTTAAAAACACACAAAGTGGTCAACGTACACTAATTCTCACCCGATTTTTTAACAATAGGATTTTAAGAGTTAGTTTATTTCAAGTATTATTCATGTTTCTTGCCAACACAATTAAATATCAACCAAATGTTGAGGTTGATTATTCTGATTCTCTTTGTGTATGATAGTTGGTGGTGAATCAATTCATTTCCTTTAGTTAGGCTGTTCAGATGTATCACTCTCTCGTCTAACAAGTCCTGCACAGGTTGCATCGTGTGTGGAAGCAGAAGACACACACTGAGAGGCTTTCAGGAATGGGTCATAGTTGGTAATAGCTCCAACCGTTCAAAATGTAGAGCCAAATTGGTAGAAAACTATTTCAAGATGTGCCAGAAGTGCTAGAAACAGTTTTTACCACTCCGTTAGGAGGTATCCAAGGTTACTCACGTAACCAGGGTTTAATGGACTAAACTGCACCTTCAGCTGATTGAGAAAAACACAGTATGTGCAGGCGATAAATTGGCGTTGTTCACTGTAAGATGGACAATAAAGTTGTATTGTATTGTAGTACACAGTATGTAGTTTTAGTAAGTAGTAGGCAAGACAAAAAAATACCGTGACCTTTGCTAGCCTATTTCAAGACAATATTTCTGTTCATTTAGGGGATCCCTTTTTGCCTCATGACCACCATTAACATACAATGTTGGGGTCTCTCAGCTTCTGTTGTTGTTTGCTGCAATGTCATGTCAGTGTAAATGCTGTCAATAGTCATGTATGTATCAATATTGCTCAGTGTCCATGGGTTAACCTAATTGTAGCATCAATGTATTCTTCTTTGAGCAGACAATCTGCCAATTGGGCAATTTTCTAATAGGGTTTGTGTCTTTGTAAATAGCAGGTGCAAACTTGGCAGAGGGAAATGTTCCTCAAACAAACAAGAACTATCAGGAAAAACAACGTTTTCCCCCTCTGAGCCTGGGATTCAAACAAACATCACAGAGCTGGTAGAACACCTCAGTTGACAATTAATAAAGGCAGTTTTCTGTGGAGTTATTGGCTCCATTCAATTGTAAATTATGCCGGGTTCACGTGCTAGTCGGAACTAGGAAACTGGAAAATGTCAACCTTGCTAACTGGTAGTAGTTATACATGTGCAGCATTCAACCGGTAAGCAAGTCAGACATTTCTGAGTTTCCTAGTTCTGTCTAACACCTGAACGTGGCATATTCTAATGTGCAGTGTCATGTCTGCACATTGTGGTTTGTTTGAATCCCGGTCTTAGTTTTTACATCTGTAAAATACACTGACATTAAACCCACAGTATCGCATTGGAATAATCTTGTAACCTCTCTTTTAGAATGTTGTGAGAAGTCAGTGTAGGTTAGTATTGCGCATAAAATGCAAATACAGTATACTATTAAGTGCAAACTGGTTCTAAAGTTTGATACATTTGACCATATAATTATGTTCAAAAAGATGTACAATTACCACAATATAAAAAGCCTAAGCTCTTGTCCTTACGAGGTGGCTGGCACAAAGACAGACTAATGACACTGTAAGTTTCAACTGTTTTAAGCCTTCTTTGGTTCTGCTCACTGGGCAAATTAAGTTTTATGCAAATGAACAATGCCTTACAACATCACAACCACAGCTTTTAAAACCCCAATTTGTTCCAAGCTCACTTAAATTAGAAAATGAAGCTTTTTGCAAAATACAATGCCTTATAAACAACACAACAGTATGTGTGCATTGTGCTGGTGAAACCAGATGAAGCTTATGTAATGCAATGTTTCTCCAGCCATTCCTATGGAGACACTCCTATGGTGGGCACATTTTTGGTTTAATGGAGCACCAACACATCAGATTTTACTAATGAAGGGCTAGTGCTGAGCTGTTAGTGCTGGGCTGTTAGTGCTGGGCCGTTAGTGCTGGGCTGTTAGTGCTGAGTGCTGTTAGTGCTGGGCTGTTAGTGCTGGGCTGTTAGTGCTGGGCTGTTAGTGCTGAGTGCTGTTAGTGCTGGGCTGTTAGTGCTGAGTGCTGTTAGTGCTGGGCTGTTAGTGCTGGGCTGTTAGTGCTGGGCTGTTAGTGCTGGGCTGTTAGTGCTGGGCTGTTAGTGCTGGGCTGTTAGTGCTGGGCTGTTAGTGCTGAGTGCTGTTAGTGCTGGGCTGTTAGTGCTGGGCTGTTAGTGCTGGGCTGTTAGTGCTGGGCTGTTAGTGTTGGGCTGTTAGTGCTGGGCTGTTAGTGTTGGGCTGTTAGTGCTGGGCTGTTAGTGCTGGGCTGTTAGTGTTGGGCTGTTAGTGTTGGGCTGTTAGTGCTGGGCTGTTAGTGCTGGGCTGTTAGTGCTGGGCTGTTAGTGCTGGGCTGTTAGTGCTGGGCTGTTAGTGCTGGGCTGTTAGTGCTGGGCTGTTAGTGCTGTTAGTGCTGGGCTGTTAGTGCTGGGCTGTTAGTGCTGGGCTGTTAGTGCTGTTAGTGCTGGGCTGTTAGTGCTGGGCTGTTAGCTGGGCTGTTAGTGCTGGGCTGTTAGTGCTGGGCTGTTAGTGCTGGGCTGTTAGTGCTGGGCTGTTAGTGCTGGGCTGTTAGTGCTGGGCTGTTAGTGCTGGGCTGTTAGTGCTGGGCTGTTAGTGCTGGGCTGTTAGTGCTGGGCTGTTAGTGCTGAGTGCTGTTAGTATTGGGCTGTTAGTGCTGGGCTGTTAGTGCTGAGTGCTGTTAGTGTTGGGCTGTTAGTGCTGGGCTGTTAGTGCTGAGTGCTGTTAGTGCTGAGGCTGTTAGTGCTGGGCTGTTAGTGCTGAGTGCTGTTAGTGTTGGGCTGTTAGTGCTGGGCTGTTAGTGCTGGGCTGTTAGTGCTGGGCTGTTAGTGCTGGGCTGTTAGTGCTGGGCTGTTAGTGCTGGGCTGTTAGTGCTGAGTGCTGTTAGTGCTGGGCTGTTAGTGCTGGGCTGTTAGTGTTGGGCTGTTAGTGCTGGGCTGATAGTGCTGGGCTGTTAGTGTTGGGCTGTTAGTGCTGGGCTGTTAGTGCTGGGCTGTTAGTGCTGAGTGCTGTTAGTGCTGGGCTGTTAGTGCTGGGCTGTTAGTGCTGAGTGCTGTTAGTGCTGGGCTGTTAGTGCTGGGCTGTTAGTGCTGAGTGCTGTTAGTGCTGAGTGCTGTTAGTGCTGGGCTGTTAGTGCTGGGCTGTTAGTGTTGAGTGCTGTTAGTGTTGGGCTGTTAGTGCTGGGCTGTTAGTGCTGGGCTGTTAGTGCTGAGTGCTGTTAGTGTTGGGCTGTTAGTGCTGGGCTGTTAGTGCTGGGATAGATCAAGAATATGCAATATCTAAGTCCCCCGGGAATGGATTTAGAAACAGGGAACCTAGGTCTTTTCACACGAGTGAGCCAAACCAAGATGAGCCAAACCAAGCTGAGCCAAACCAAGCTGAGCCAAACAAACCTGGTCTATGCTCAGCGGTCTGGTTACACATCCACCACAGTTGCTGGAACTGTGTGTAAAAGGACCAATGTGAAAAGAAAATAACCAACCCAGCAAGGTTTGGTTTGGGTCGGCGTGGTAGTGTGAAAAGGGTACAAGTGAGTCACCAGGCAGTGGGGTCTGCAGGACTGTCACCAGACAGTGGGGTCTACAGGACTGTCACCAGACAGTGGGGTCTGCAGGACTGTCAGGGGAGTCACCAGGCAGTGGGGTCTGCAGGACTGTCAGGGGAGTCACCAGGCAGTGGGGTCTGCAGGACTGTCAGGGGAGTCACCAGACAGTGGGGTCTACAGGACTGTCAGGGGAATCAACAGGCAGTGGGGTCTGCAGGACTGTCACCAGGCAGTGGGGTCTGCAGGACTGTCAGGGGAATCAACAGGCAGTGGGGTCTGCAGGACTGTCAGGTGAGAACAGTTACGTTGTGTTTGGTCATATCTCTGAATGTCATTGTTTGACAGATCAGCGTTTGACAGATGATTTCCCATCCAATTGTTTGATCATCATCAGCTCTACCTGTGTATGATTGGCGGGGCTTCAGGAGGGCCCTGCAGCGCCGCAGTAGCCGCCACCTCAAACCTTCACATGGAATTCCAACAGGAACTAAGCCCTCATGATCCCCATGGACACCGTTTGTTTGTTTGCAGCAATGGTATTGGTACAAGATCCTGAGGACTTGAACTCGAAGGTATGGCCTACACACTAGTGTGATTCTAAGCCATTCATTATGCAGAGGACGAGGTAAGTCTAGCTATTGCTGTGAAAAAACAATTGATATAATAGGGCTCCATGGGACATAAAACATTCATAGGAGATTCTGCAATAATGGCTTCACCACTGGTGTGAACATTTACGGTTACTTGCAAAATACTGCACATGTACAGTCAGAATCCCCCAATTTATGAAGCTCCAATTCAATGTCCAGTCAGCTCTTTGGCTGCAGGCACCTGCAGTCTTCCTGGTGTTAAAGGGCCAAATCAGCTGCTGCTACATCTGTTTTTGGACTTACAAATGAGGAATATGTACCCATTGATTCTTGAATAATAGAACTTATAAATGAGTTATATGTACCCATTGATTCTTGAATAATAGAACTTATAAATGAGTTATATGTACCCATTGATTATTGAAGAATATAACTTATAAATGAGTTATATGTACCCATTGATTATTGAAGAATATAACTTATAAATGAGTTATATGTACCCATTGATTCTTGAAGAATATAACTTATAAATGAGTTATATGTACCCATTGATTCTTGAAGAATATAACTTATAAATGAGTTATATGTACCCATTGATTCTTGAAGAATATAACTTATAAATGAGTTATATGTACCCATTGATTCTTGAATAATATAACTTATAAATGAGTTATATGTACCCATTGATTCTTGAAGAATAGAACTTATAAATGAGTTATATGTACCCATTGATTCTTGAAGAATAGAACTTATAAATGAGTTATATGTACCCATTGATTCTTGAATAATATAACTTATAAATGAGTTATATGTACCCATTGATTCTTGAAGAATATAACTTATAAATGCCTCAGGAGCTTAATTCAACTGTCGTACCCCATCAGAACCCAAAACATAAGCTTGTTTTATTCCAATGTTTGTAAACAATATATATGTATAGAAATGTTGTATAGACACATACTGTATCAACGATGGTCAGTACTTGCATCCATAGTTCTGTCTATGAATTTGAGAGTGTATACATTTCTCCAGCCCTATCCCTCAGCTTTTTACTGAACCAGGGGCGGGGAGGCCACTTTGTTATTGTTTCTACTGCTGATTGGCGCTTTAAGGTTTCCTGTGTTGACTCGAGTGGTTGCTGTGAATGAATGACCAGAGCATGGTGATGGGGTTCTGGCAGCCATGCAACGATATATGAGGATAGTCCAAATCACATTCAACTTGTGGATGGAGCCAGCGTTATATTTCAGCCCTCTCTCGCCGCATAATACTACCAAGGCTGACAGGGAGACATCGCTCTCTTTTGGCAGCGGCACTCACAGACTTTTGACAGAGTGATGCTCTTTTAACTTAGGTATCTGCCGTTCTACTATCTGTGGGAAACAAAATTGCCTTACAAACTTGTGTTGCGGATACACACACCTGTGTTGCGGATAGTCACTGACCACTCTCCACAGGCCTGTTGCCGGGTAGGAACACATGACCTCCAGGGCTGTATCTAACCACGCTCCACAGGCCTGTTGAAGGGTAGGAACACATGACCTCCAGGGCTGTATCTAACCACGCTCCACAGGCCTGTTGAAGGGTAGGAACACATGACCTCCAGGGCTGTATCTAACCACGCTCCACAGGCCTGTTGAAGGGTAGGAACACATGACCTCCAGGGCTGTATCTAACCACGCTCCACAGGCCTGTTTAAGGGTAGGAACACATGACCTCCAGGGCTGTATCTAACCACGCTCCACATGCCTGTTGAAGGGTAGGAACACATGACCTCCAGGGCTGTATCTAACCACGCTCCACAGGCCTGTTGAAGGGTAGGAACACATGACCTCCAGGGCTGTATCTAACCACGCTCCACAGGCCTGTTGAAGGGTAGGAACACATGACCTCCAGGGCTGTATCTAACCACGCTCCACAGGCCTGTTGAAGGGTAGGAACACATGACCTCCAGGGCTGTATCTAACCACGCTCCACAGGCCTGTTGAAGGGTAGGAACACATGACCTCCAGGGCTTTATCTAACCACGCTCCACAGGCCTGTTGACCGGGTAGGAACACATGACCTCCAGGGCTGTATCTAACCACGCTCCACAGGCCTGTTTGAAGGGTAGGAACACATGACCTCCAGGGCTGTATCTAACCACGCTTCACAGGCCTGTTGAAGGGTAGGAACACATGATCTCCAGGGCTCCATCTAACCACGCTCCACAGGCCTGTTGAAGGGTAGGAACACATGACCTCCAGGGCTCCATCTAACCACGCTCCACAGGCCTGTTGAAGGGTAGGAACACATGACCTCCAGGGCTTTATCTAACCACGCTCCACAGGCCTGTTGCCAGGTAGGAACACATGACCTCCAGGGCTCCATCTAACCACGCTCCACAGGCCTGTTGCCGGGTAGGAACACATGACCTCCAGGGCTGTATCTAACCATGCTCCACAGGCCTGTTGCCAGGGTAGGAACACATGACCTCCAGGGCTGTATCTAACCATGCTCCACAGGCCTGTTGTCGGGTAGGAACACATGACCTCCAGGGCTGTATCTAACCACGCTTCACAGGCCTGTTGCCAGGTAGGAACACATGACCTCCAGGGCTGTATCTAACCACGCTCCACAGGCCTGTTGCCAGGTAGGAACACATGACCTCCAGGGCTCCATCTAACCACGCTCCACAGGCCTGTTGCCAGGTAGGAACACATGACCATGACCTCCAGGGCTCCATCTAACCACGCTCCACAGGCCTGTTGAAGGGTAGGAACACATGACCTCCAGGGCTGTATCTAACCACGCTCCACAGGCCTGTTGAAGGGTAGGAACACATGACCTCCAGGGCTGTATCTAACCACGCTCCACAGGCCTGTTGCCAGGTAGGAACACATGACCTCCAGGGCTGTATCTAACCACGCTCCACAGGCCTGTTGCCGGGTAGGAACACATGACCTCCAGGGCTGTATCTAACCACGCTCCACAGGCCTGTTGCCAGGTAGGAACACATGACCTCCAGGGCTGTATCTAACCACGCTCCACAGGCCTGTTGAAGGGTAGGAACACATGACCTCCAGGGCTGTATCTAACCACGCTCCACAGGCCTGTTGAAGGGTAGGAACACATGACCTCCAGGGCTCCATCTAACCACGCTCCACAGGCCTGTTGTCGGGTAGGAACACATGACCTCCAGGGCTGTATCTAACCACGCTCCACAGGCCTGTTGAAGGGTAGGAACACATGACCTCCAGGGCTGTATCTTCCACATGTACTTTCCAGTGCCATTAGAGCCACTGACCTGATTACCTGTTCCATTACAATGCAGAATTGTCTTGAAATTGACTGCTGCAATATTTAGTCTCTAACACATCAAATTCCACAGACAGGCCATTCAGGGAGACACACATGTCTAATCCAGGGCTTTGTGTTTCACCTCCAGAAGGCCTGCTATTCTCTGCTGGTTTAATGACCGTGGAGGTGTCCTGTAGTTGACAGGTATGAAAGGCCTACAGTACAGACTGAAAAACAGCTTCTATCTCCAGGCCTCAGTATGTTAAACACCACCACTGCCTGTTGAGGGCTAGGAACACATGACCTCCAGGACTCAATCTAACCACTTTAACAGGCCTGATGAAATGGGTAGGAACACATGACCTCCAGGGCTTTATCTAACCACGCTCCACAGGCCTGTTGAAGGGTAGGAACACATGACCTCCAGGGCTGTATCTAACCACGCTCCACAGGCCTGTTGAAGGGTAGGAACACATGACCTCCAGGGCTGTATCTAACCATACAGGCCTGTTGAAGGGTAGGAACACATGATCTCCATACATCCATCTACCACTTTCACAGGCCTGTTATCGGGTATGTTACATGACCCCAGGGTATCCATCTCATACATACGTATCTATACAGGCCTGTACTCTAGGATCATTCATGACCTCCAGGGCTTATGTAATACATTCTCCACAGGCACTGTTAGGTAGGAACACTTTGTCTCCATACTCCATCTAACCACGCTATCACAGGCCTGTTTTCGGGTAGGATCACATGTACCTCCAGGGCTGCATCTAACCATCACTCCACAGGCCTGTTGCCAGGTAGGAACACATGACCTCCAGGGCTGTATATAACCATGTCCACAGGCCTGTTGCCGGGTAGGAACTTGTTGACCTCCAGGCATTGTATCTAACCACGCTCCACAGGCCTGTTGCCAGGTAGGAACACATGACCTCCAGGTATGTATCAAACCACGCTCCACAGGCCTACGCACAATTTAAAATAAGCATTTCTAGGTGTTGTACAGAGCAAATTGATCGGGTAGGAACACATGACCTCCAGGGCTACCCAACAACATTTATCTAACCACGCTCCACAGGCCTGTTTGCTTAGGAACACATGACCTCCAGGGCTCCATTAACCACTCCACAGGCCTGTTGCCAGGTATCAACACATGACCTCCAGGGCTGTATCTTAAAAATTGCATTACTTTCCAGTGCCATTACTGAGCCACTGACCTGATTACCTGTTCCAACAATACAGAATTGTCTTGAAATTGACTGCTGCAGATTTAGTCTCACTAACACATCAAATTCAACAGACAGGCATTCATGGGGAGACACTGCATGTCTAATACATTGTTTGTGTTTCACCTCAGAAGACAAAACTCTGCTATTCTCTGCTGGTTTAATAGCCGTGGAGGTGTCCTGTAGTTGACAGGTATGAAAAGTGTACAGACTGAAAAACAGCTTCTATCTCAAGGCCATCAGACTGTTAAACAGCCACCACTAACATGAGTGGCAGTACCAACACACTGACACTGACTCAACTCCAGCCACTTTAATAATGGGAATTGATGGGAAATGATGTAAATATATCACTAGCCACTTTAAACAATCCTAACTTGATATAATGCAGCAGTACCCAGCTGGTGAACATTATTCATCTGATGCATAGTATATACTGTACTCTATATCATCGACTGCATCCTTAGCTGGTAACAGAATGATCACTAGCCACTTTAACTGACTTTGTTTACATACCCAGCTTGTTTACATACATTTGCAGGACCCAGCTGGTGAACTGAATGAGCAGCAGTACCCAGCTGGTGAACAGAATGAGCAGCAGGTACCCAGCTCATTGAACTGAATGAGCAGTTATACCCAGCTGGTGAACAAGAATGATTCAGCAGTACCCAGCTTTAAACATAATCCACAGACAAGTACCCAGCTGGTGAACTGAATGTGCAGCAGCAGTACACGTAGCTGGTGAACAGAATGAGCAGCAGTACCCAGCTGGTGAACTGAATGAGCAGCAGGACCCAGCTGGTGAAATGAATGAGACAAGGACAGCTGGTGAACTGAATGAGCAGCAGTACCCAGCTGGTATATCCACAAATGGTGAACAGCGTACTGGGATTGCAGCAGCAGTACCCAGCTGGTGAACTGAATGAGCAGCAGTACCCAGCTGGTTGTGAATGAGCAGCATCCAGTTCAGCTGGTGAACAGAATGATACAGCAGTACCCAGCTGGTGAACAGAATGAGCAGCAGTACCCAGCTGGTGAACAGAATGAGCAGCAGTACCCAGCTGGTGAACAGAATGAGCAGCAGTACCCAGCTGGTGAACAGAATGAGCAGCAGTACCCAGCTGGTGAACTGAATGAGCAGCAGTACCCAGCTGGTGAACTGAATGAGCAGCAGTACCCAGCTGGTGAACAGAATGAGCAGCAGTACCCAGCTGGTGAACTGAATGAGCAGCAGTACCCAGCTGGTGAACAGAATGAGCAGCAGTACCCAGCTGGTGAACTGAATGAGCAGCAGTACCCAGCTGGTGAACAGAATGAGCAGCAGTACCCAGCTGGTGAACAGAATGAGCAGCAGTACCCAGCTGGTGAACTGAATGAGCAGCAGTACCCAGCTGGTGAACAGAATGAGCAGCAGTACCCAGCTGGTGAACTGAATGAGCAGCAGTATTGGGGGGATCCGTGATAATTAGAGGCATTTCCATTGGAGGCTAATTTGCACTTTGCCATATTTGTAATAATTGTGATAAAGGCTCAATGACTCACAGTCTTCCCGATACACCGCATTAAACACACCTCTCTCTCAAACCATAAACATAAATTGTCTTGTGGTTCTTCAGATAAATGAAATCTGCTTCAGATGTGCAATGAGACATGCTTGAAATAATGTGGCCCTTTAAAATAAACAGACGATATTACCGGAGTATCTGTAAAATCAGTGGAATTACTGGTTTTCTCATCCAGTTTTCAAATGTAATATTTGCATCGTAGAGGAAATAGTTTGTTGGCATTATACGTGATTGGTTAGATTTTCTTGTTAAATCAAAATTGAAAGGTTCAGCACAGTTGAAAAATATATGGCAAATAGAAATCCAACAATAATAGAATTCTGCTATATACCGATAAGAGTTTCCACCTGTGGAGCTGTGGAATTCTGCTCTATAACCAAAGAGCTTCCATCTGTGGAGCTGATTAATTCTGCTCTATAACCAAAGAGCTTCCATCTGTGGAGCTGTGGAATTCTGCTCTATAACCAAAGAGCTTCCATCTGTGGAGCTGATTAATTCTGCTCTATAACCAAAGAGCTTCCATCTGTGGAGCTGTGGAATTCTGCTCTATACCCAAAGAGTTTCCATCTGTGGAGCTGTGTAATTCTGCTCTATAACCAAAGAGCTTCCATCTGTGGAGCTGTGGAATTCTGCTCTATAACCAAAGAGTTTCCATCTGTGGAGCTGATGGAATTCTGCTCTATACCCAAAGAGCTTCCATCTGTGGAGCTGTGGCTCTATACCCAAAAGTTTTCTGTGGAGCTGTGGAATTCTGCTCTATAACCAAAGAGCTTCCATCTGTGGAGCTGTGGAATTCTGCTCTATAACCAAAGAGCTTCCATCTGTGGAGCTGATTAATTCTGCTCTATAACCAAAGAGCTTCCATCTGTGGAGCTGTGGAATTCTGCTCTATAACCAAAGAGCTTCCATCTGTGGAGCTGTGGAATTGTGATATAGGTGTTTAGTGGATCTATTCAACCATCACTGCTCAACTGAGGTAAAGATCATATAGGGCAGGCAATGAATACATTCTCCACACCTCTCCTTATCTTTCCCTTCTTCCTGACATGACATCTTCTTCTTTATCCCCTATGCATTTCATACCACTTCCAGATCTATGCTGGCTGGCTGGGCGCTTCAGTGAGTCACGTGGGCTCACTGTCTCCCGTGCTGATTCAGAGTGGGGTCTAACTCACGTCTCAAGATGGATTGGTCTCATAAAGTGCAGAGGGACATGATCCCTGGAGGGCCGTGAATAAGCTGGGTTTTGTTTTATAACAGTTCCACTTGAAGAGTTAATTAGCGAAGAAGGCCCTGGAACGCTCAGTGAGACCCAACACTATGCAAGTGTTATATAATCGAAAATTGTGGGCTCAGATTGCTTTACCCCCCTCTAATAGCTTTCCTTGAATCAGACGGGAGTGGGAAGAAAATGGCTAGAGGCTAGACTTGTATGGAATAGCTCATCCACAAACCAAAGTGTTCCTTACCCAGAGAGCAAAATGATTATGGCCCAAATCCGTCCCATATCTACAATAGCCTAGTTTGGACTAGGTGAGGCCGGGCTACTTATAATTTGGCCTGATAGGCTTGTAACTCTGCGCCTGATTGGGGTGTTTCAACTGGCCAACATTTTCAACTTGAGGACAACATCACTTCATACTCCACCCAACCCCAGCATCTACCCTGCTGCACCCATCTACTTTCACCCATGTTGTTCATTTAGAAATTGCATGTGCAAATCTCTTTCTGCTGATCTTGGCTTCACATTTTTCTCGGCTTGGCCTGATGAAGGACTGTAGGAGTTGGCCGGGCTATGATATGTTTAAACATAGATTCATGCGTGCACCAATTACCAATAATTACCATACCAAAAACTGTATAAATGGCATCCGATGCACATCTGCTTGGCACTCAGCAATAAGGAGATAGACTATAGCGTTCTGTCCAGGTACCTTTTCAGGTACTGGGAAAACAGTGAAAAGGGAATGCCACGAGCTCTCACTGGCTCACCTGGAGATACATGTAACTTACAGTGGTGGAAAAAGTATCCAATTGTCATACTTGAGTAAAAGTAAAGATACCTTCTTGTGACTCTCAAACCCGGATCCGGGAGCATAAAAGTAGATACCTTAATAGAAAATGAAAGTCACCCAGTAAAATACACTAAAAGTATTTGGTTTTAAATATACTTAGCTATCAAAAGTAAATGTAAATGCTAAAATATACTTAAGTATCAAAACTTAAAGTATAAATAATTTCAGATTCCTTAGATTAAGCAAACCAGATGGCGCCATTTTCTTGTTTTTTAAATGTATTTACAGAAAGCCAGGGGCACGCTCCAACACTCACACATCATTTACAAACTAAGCATGTGTTTAGTGAGTCTGCCAGATCAGAGGCAGTAGGGATGACTAGGGATTTTCTCTTAAGTGTGTGAGTTAGACAATTTTCCTGTCCTGCTAAGCATTCAAAAGTACTCTTGGGTGTTAGGGAAAATGCATTGAGTTAAAAGTACATTATTGTCTTTAGAAAAGTGGTGAAATAAAAGTAAAAGTAGTCAAAGATATAAATAATAAAGTAAAGTACAGATACCCCAAAAAACGACTTAAGTAAAAATACTTTAAAATATTTTTACTTAAGTACTTTACACCACTGGTGTTGTGGTGTTGGAAACTAGGCAATTTACCACTTACCACCCGGCCCAGTTTCCCCTTACGGTCCAGGTCTGGTTGCCATTGGCCTCATGCTTACATTTGGACTAAAAGTGGCCCAGCAGTTACACAGCAAAAGCCAGAGCTGGCCCATAAGAAAGGTCCCAGTGCATCCTTTCATAGTGTGCATCTCCCCCATTCGGACCAGAGCAGGCCCATAAGAAAGGTCCCAGTGCATCCTTTCATAGTGTGCATCTCCCCCATTCGGACAAGAGCTGGCCCATAAGAAAGGTCCCAGTGCATCCTTTCATAGTGTGCATCTCCCCCATTCGGATCAGAGCAGGCCCATAAGAAAGGTCCCAGTGCATCCTTTCATAGTGTGCATCTCCCCCATTGCAGAGCAGGCCCATAAGAAAGGTCCCAGTGCATCCTTTCATAGTGTGCATCTCCCCCATTCGGACCAGAGCTGGCCCATAAGAAAGGTCCCAGTGCATCCTTTCATAGTGTGCATCTCCCCCATTCGGACCAGAGCAGGCCCATAAGAAAGGTCCCAGTGCATCCTTTCATAGTGTGCATCTCCCCCATTCGGACCAGAGCTGGCCCATAAGAAAGGTCCCAGTGCATCCTTTCATAGTGTGCATCTCCCCCATTCGGACCAGAGCAGGCCCATAAGAAAGGTCCCAGTGCATCCTTTCATAGTGTGCATCTCCCCCATTCGGACCAGAGCAGGCCCATAAGAAAGGTCCCAGTGCATCCTTTCATAGTGTGCATCTCCCCCATTCGGACCAGAGCTGGCCCATAAGAAAGGTCCCAGTGCATCCTTTCATAGTGTGCATCTCCCCCATTCGGACCAGAGCAGGCCCATAAGAAAGGTCCCAGTGCATCCTTTCATAGTGTGCATCTCCCCCATTCGGACCAGAGCTGGCCCATAAGAAAGGTCCCAGTGCATCCTTTCATAGTGTGCATCTCCCCCATTCGGACCAGAGCTGGCCCATAAGACAGGTCCCAGTGCATCCTTTCATAGTGTGCATCTCCCCCATTCAGACCAGATCTTGCCCATGTGATGCATTGCTGTACCAGCACTGAGCCTTCTGCCGCCAAACATCCAGAACAGGCCAGTATTGTTGTCTGTTGTCTGGGTACCATTATAACACTATAGCAGATTCCTTTCTTGAATTCAGATAAGTGAAGAATGTCACTGAGAAAAGATATTCACTCCAATTATCTCATCTTCAGGATTTATTTAACTGGAACAATTGTCATTTTAATGTTCTGTGGCTGTCCCATGTTAGACTTCATGTCACGACTTCCACTGAGGTCTGTCCCTCTCCTTGTAGGGGCGGCATTCGGCGGTCGACGTCACAGGTCTTCTAGCCATCGCTAATCCATCTTTCATTTTCCATTGGTTTTGTCTTTATTTTCTACACACCTGGTTTTCATTATCCAATTACATGTTCGTGTATTTAACCCTCTGTTTCCCTCATGTTTGTTGTGTGTGTTTATTTCTATGTTCAGTTCGGTTCATGATGGCTGGTTTTTTGACAGGTGCTGTGTCCACCCATGCCTAAATATTTACCATTGGTTTTTGGTCAAGTGTATTTGTTTACCTTGTGCCGTTATTGTTTGAGTTAAGTACATTGCTCACTCATTTTGCTCTCCTGCGCCTCACTTCATTGCACCAGCTACACTCACCTTCTGACACTTTTTCTCCACAGACCAGCTATGTGGATTTCTCTATAGCCTATTGTCATTTTGTAAGTACTTTTGATTCCCATAACTTTAAGTGATAAAAAATAAATATATAGAGAAAATGCATCCACTGGACAGGAACTATGACAGATGAAAATGTGCTCTAGCTGAATCTAGCACTAAAACACCTGCCATCTGTTGTTGGTTGTTGTATACTGTCCCTAAAAAAAATGATAGTAAACAATGGTAGTAGGAGACACCATATTTCCAGTGGGACAAAATTAACGTCTTCAGTAAGGGGAGAGATGTGAGGCTGTCCTAAAATGTACACCATTTTAAATGAGTCATACCACTGCTCCTAGGCTACTTTTTGTCTTCCAAAAATAACACTCATAGTTGCACCACTGGTGGGATAAGAGCCATGCTTCAAGGGAAGAATGATTCAACACAGAATCCACTCACAAGGGATTTGATTCAAAACACCTCCTGAACTTAATCTGTTTGTTATCATGTTACTGTTACATTTTCTGTGGGGGTTCTTGAATCTCCATGATAAAGAAAGCAGTCTGAACAGAATCACCCCTACTTATGTTCTTATTTATACATCCTCCCTGTAGTCCTCATGTCCCCTAACCCCTATGACCTTCCCCTAACTCCTATAACCCTCTATAACCCTCCACTAACCTCTATAACCCTCATCTAACCCCTATAACCTTCCTGCCCTCTCACCCCCAGGCCTCCATACAGAACTGGAGCAGAGGAACAATTCAATGGTCTGGCAACTGTCTCTTCCTGTATGTTATAGTAATAACAATAATAACATGGCATCGTTGTGAAAGTGCTGTAGAAGAGGACTTGGTGCTGCTACATATTTAATTTACATCCACTTATTTCTTGAAAGGTCAAAGGTATTCCTCTGTGTGTGCAGAGCCGGTGGTCTGCTCTAGCAATATGCTCCCCCACATCAGACCAGGGTTCAATGCCTGTCTTCCCTTCTGACCGTCCCTCCCACTTACCTATCTCTCCTCTGGTTCATTACTGTCTGATGAAATAACAAGAAGGTGATCCTGTGGAAAGGTTTTCTAGGCCCACCTATAGAGCCTAGACTATATGTTTGGCCTGAGGGGCACAAGGCTAGAGTAATAGAGGTCAAGGGTTAATTATACCAGTATTAGGAATTAATATTTCCCTGGCGCCACAGCCTGTAAAGTGTGTATAATTATTTGTATTTTCTTATTTGATGGGTTATTGCTAGATGATGGCTAATGAACTTGGTGCCAACAAGAGAGTTAGTCACACCAACGATGTACAGTTGCTGGCTGCAGCACAGGCATTTAGAAAAGTAACTGTTGAACACATGCATCTGTGGTGTAGGATTGTTACTATTTATTCTCAGAGAAATACTGCCTCTTTTTAAATAATGGTTTAAACAATTACATTTCTGAAATCAAATTCAATGTCAATTTCACAAATGCTGAAATACTGTCTCTGCCCTAGACAATGTTATTGCCACTAGGTGTCAGGGTAACACTGTTTACTCATTCCTGTGTTCACGCTCCTTTGGCCTCATCCTTTGGCCTCAACCAGCTGTCGGCATTCACCAAAAAGTAATGTATCAACTATAATCTGGGTCATTCAAACAGACTGTGTACAGTGGTAGACTTATTCACAGTTATATTCTAAATGAGAATAGGGTCAGAAATTAAGATCAGGGACAGAAATTACGGCACAACATATTTTTTGACAAAGAGACACACGACCGATCAAACATTTTAGAACACCTACTCATTCAAGGGTTTTTCTTTACTTTTTTACTATTTTCTACATTGTAGAATAATAGTGAAGACATCAAAACTAAGAAATAACACATATGGAACCAAACAAGTGTTCAACGAATCAAAATATATTTTATATTTGAGATTCTTCAAATAGCCACCCTTTGCCTTGATGACAGCTTTGCACACTCTTGGCATTCTCTCAACCAGCTTCATGAGGTAGTCACCTGGAATGCATTTCAATTAACAGGTGTGCCTTGTTAAAAGTTCATTTGTGGAATTTCTTTCCTTCTTAATGTGTTTGAGCCAATCAGTTGTGTTGTGACAAGGTAGGGGGGTACAGAAGATGGCCCTATTTGGTAAAAAAAACGAGTCCATATTATGGCAAAGATAAATGACAGTCCGTCATTACTTTAAGACATGAAGGTCAGTCAATACGGAACATTTCAAGTGCAGTCGCAAAAACCATCAAGCGCTATGATGAGGACTGCCACAGGAATGGAAGACCCAGAGTTACTGTACCTCTGCTGCAGAGGATAAGTTCATTAGAGTTACCAACCTCAGAAATTGCAGCCCAAATAAATGCTTCACAGAGTTCAAGTAAGAGACACATCTCAACATCAACTGTTCAGAGGAGACTATGTGAATCAGGTCTTCATGGTCGAATTGCTGCAAAGAAACCACTACTGAAGGACACCAATTATAATAAGAGACTTACTTGGGCCAAGAAACACAGCAATGGGTGTTAGACTGGTGGACATTTGTCCTTTGGTCTGGAGTCCAAATGTGAGATTTTTGGTTCCAACTGCTGTGTCGCGTGGTGTGGGTGAACAGATGATCTCTGTGTGTGCCCACTGTAAAGCATGGAGGAGATGTGATGGTGTGGGTGAACAGATGATCTCCCCATGTGTATTGCCCCGTAAACCGTAAAGCATGGAGGAGATGTGATGGTGTGGGTGAACAGATGATCTCCCCATGTGTATTGCCCACCGTAAAGCATGGAGGAGATGTGATGGTGTGGGTGAACAGATGATCTCCCCATGTGTATTGCCCACCGTAAAGCATGGAGGAGATGTGATGGTGTGGGTGCAGATGATCCACCGTAAAGCATGGAGGAGATGTGATGGTGTGGGTGAACAGATGATCTCCCCATGTGTATTGCCCACCGTAAAGCATGGAGGAGATGTGATGGTGTGGGTGAACAGATGATCTCTGCCCCCATGGAGGAGATGATGTATTGCCCACCTGTAAAGCATGGAGGAGATGTGATGGTGTGGGTGAACAGATGATCTCCCCATGTGTATTGCCCACTGTAAAGCATGGAGGAGATGTGGTGGTGTGGGTGAACAGATGATCTCCCCATGTGTATTGCCCACTGTAAAGCATGGAGGAGATGTGATGGTGTGTGAACAGATGATCTCCCCATGTTTTGAATTGATCTCCCCATGTGTATTGCCCACTGTAAAGCAAGCTTTGCTGGTGACGCTGTCTGTGATTTATTTTTGAATTCAAAACATGGAGGAGATGTGATGGTGTGGGTGAACAGATGATCTTAACCACAGATGATCTCCCCAGCATGGAGGAGATGTGATGGTGTGGGTGAACAGATGATCTCCCCTACCACTGCCCACCGTAAAGCATGGAGGAGATGTGAACACTGTAAAGCATGGAGGAGATGTGATGATGTGTGGGTGTAAACAGATGATTCTGCCCACTGTAAAGCATGGAGGAGATGTGAGACAGATGATCTCCCCATTGCCCCCATGGACTGTAAAGCATGGGAGATCTGGGGGGCTTTTTGGGTCTGTGATTTATTTTTGAATTCAAAGCACACTTAACCAGGACTTTCTGCAGCGAGACATCCCCATCTGGTTTGGGCTTAGTGGGATTGTCATTTGTTTTTTAACAGGAAAATGACTCAACACACCTCCAGGCTGTGTAAGGGCTATTTTACCAAGAAGGAGAGTGATGGAGTACTGTGTCAGATGCGCCTCCACAATCCCCCGACCTCAACCCAATTGAGATGGATTGGACTCCTTCAAGACTGTTGGAAAAGCATTCTAGGTGAAGCTGGTTGAGAGAATGCCAAGAGTGTGCAAAGCTGTCATCAAGGCAAAGGGTGGCTATTTGAAGAGTCTCTAATATAAAATATATTTTGATTTGTTTAACACTTTTTCGGTTACTACATGATACCATATGTGTTATTTCATAGTTTGATGTCTTTACCATTATACTGCAATGTAGAAAATAGTTTTAAAAAATATAGAAAAACCCTTGAATAAGTAGGTGTTCTAAAACATTTGTGAAACAGGATAACTCAATCCCCTCTTGTGTATTTGTATTAGAAGGCTTTATTATTTAATTTATGTTCTAATTAAGCAATATGGCCCGAGGGGGTGTGGTATATGGCCAATATACTATGGCTAAGGGCTGTTCTTATGCGCGATACAACACAGAGTACCTGGACACAGCCCTTAGCCGTGGTATATTGGCCATATACCACAAACCCCCGAGGTGCCCTATTGCTATTATACGGTCTCTTGTAAACTGGATGGTTCGAGCCCTGAATGTTGATTGGCTGACAGCCGTTGTATATCAGACGGTATACCACGGGTATGACAAAACATGTATTTTTACTGCTCTAATTACATTGGTAAGGTCTCAGATTTGTTTGTGCTCTCTTACCAACTCCTAGCCTGGTCCCCGATTTGTTTGTGCTGTCTTGCCAACTCCTAGCCTGGTCCCAGATATGTTTGTGCTGTCTTGCCAACTCCTGTGGTCATTGTCTTAGCAGGACATTGTCAAGACAGCACAAACAGATCAGGGACCAGGCTACCTCTAAATATGTCAGTGAAGTAAAACCCAAAGGGTACAGCTGGCTTGGTAAAGCCTGGCAGCAGGGTGTGCCCACATTGTAGTCAGTCACATTGTGTCCCTCACCCCCCTCCCTGCCCCTGTCTCTGACCCCTCTCCTGGCTAGCTTCCCCCTCAGTTGTTGCAGGCTGGCCAGGCACTACTGCTGCTGCTGCTAGCCTGCTACTGTTTGGGGTGGGCACAACTCCAGGAAAATATTTGAAACATTCATTTCCAACCGTTGCTGTTATCTTTGGCTAAGAATGTGTTAATGGTCATGTCACCCCCACGTAGCAGATGCCACATGTCCTTCAGAACCCATTATGTGATCACACTTCAGTGTAATGCGCTGATGTCCTGATGCCAAGTTAGAATCATCACAGAGAGTGTTGTGGGCTGATCTAGGATCAGGTCCCCCCCGTCCATATAATCTTATTCATTATGCTCTAAAAGGCTAAAGTGATCACACTCTGAGACGCTTTATGAATGACCAGATCCCAGGAGTCCTTACAGTTAACCTCTAAAGCGTTATTATATTTCCCAGTGTTTACCGTCGCCTGACTCCAATCAAATCACGTTTTATTTGTCACATACACATGGTTAACAGATGTTAATGGGAGTGTGCTTCTAGTTCCGACAGTGCAGTAACATCTAACAACATCTAACAACTACACAACAACTACCTAACACACACAAATCTAAAGGGGTGAATGAGAATATGTACATGTACGATGAGCGATGGCCGAATGGCATAGACAAGGTGCAATAGAGGGTATAAAATACAGTATATACTTGTGATATGAGTAACATAAGATATGTAAACATTTTTAAAGTTGCATTATTTAGAGTGGAATTGTATGAAGTGACTAGTGATTCATTTTGTAGACTCAGTGACCCTTCTGAACTTTCCCTGCACTCTGGAGTTGCTCTGAAATGGCTCTTTGTTTTGCTCTGTCTGCCGTTTTGTTCACAGAGATGTTAGAAGGGACAAGGGGAAAGTCAGCTGACTACATGTCTCTTTACATGTCTTTCTCTTTACTTTTTATTGTCACTATAGTATAATATACCTTCTGTCTTTCTGTCTCTTTCTACACGTCTCTCTTCTCCCTCTCGTTCTTTCTCTTCACATACTTTTTATTGTTACTGTATATAGTATAATATACCTTCTGTCTTTCTGTCTCTTTACTACACGTCTCTCTCTTCTCCCTCTCGTTCTTTCTCTATCTAAGGGCAAAGGGGAGGAGGCATCTCTGTCACTCTTTGTCCCTATTGGAATACTCATAAATTGTTTCTTTCCTCCCTCTCTTTCTTGAAGTTATTGCTGATCTGACATGGAGAACCTGGTGTAAGCAGATTGCATTCACCAAATATGTCATGTCAGATCAGTTATTACTTAAAGGAAGCGAGGAAGGGGAGATGCATTTTAAGACATTTTGAATGAGGCACTTGAAATGAAATGCATCCCGGGAGGGATATCACTACTCCACCCATCCATCCCACTTCAGCCCAGCGGGGCCCTAAAAGTCAATGTAGGCTCTCAGTCATATTTATTAGGCACCAAACGGAACAGACTGAAACAGGGAGGGACTACCAATAAGATATACCAGTAAGACATGCACATTTATAGTTTCCATTGCTAAACATTTTGCTATGGTGTAACCTAATGAACAGGAACCAGCTCTGTGCCCCCAGAGAGATGGGAACTAAAGTTAAGCCATGCAGGGTGGCAAGAGCCAAACAGCCATGAGCTCATTGTTGCTGTTCCTGCCAGCGCTGAGCTGAAGGGGTGGGGTGGGGCAGACTTTACACTGAGGCTCCATACCCGGAGCCAGGCCAAGTGTTACGGTAAACAGAGGCTCTGCACTGTAATGTTATTAAACACAGAGTTGGTCCAACCTCTTTGGATTTTCACACCCTAGGCTCGTCGCTCTCTTTCTGTTTCTCTTTCTGTTTCTCTATTTTCACTTTCTGTCTGTCTGTCTGTCTGTGTCTGTCTGTCTGTCTGTCTGTCTGTCTCTCTCTCTCTCTCTCTCTCAGACCATTCTGTGGTGTAACGGTGAGAACTAAAGGGAGTTGCTGGGTTGCAGTAGAGGGTAGTTTCCACAGACTGGGAAACTGATGGATTGGGGAGAGGTGAGACAGCTGACAGTTTGGTCAGATGTGGAGGAGGAGAAAGTGTAATGGAGATGAATTAAGGGAGAGTGATGGAGAAGAGGGGACAGAGGAATGGAACAGACATACCGTTGATATTATTTACATTACTGACTGGAGAGTTGTGAGGTTATTAGCAGTGTGAGATCAGTCACTGATATAACATATTACAGAATGTGTGTGAGGGGGGGAAAAAAGTTGTAGTTCCCTGAAGTTCCCCTTTAGGGAACAATAAAGTTATATCTTATAAAGGAAAAATATAAGCAAGCTTTCAAAGCTGAGAGGTTGTCAACAAGGCAGGGCAGAACTATAGTATGGTTGTGTCCCAGATGGCATCATATTACCTATGTAGTGCACTGCTGTCCGTATGGGCCCTGGTCAAAGGAAGTGCACTATAAAGGGAATAGGATGTTTTTACGGACGCAGCTTATATCTCTAGTGCTGATCACACAATGAGTCACCACGTCCCATTCAAGCTCCTGCTCCATTCACAAACATACTGTACCGTGTCCATATTAGGACAGCCTCAATCTCAGCTATTTCAGATAGCCTCCATTTTAGGAATATTTTTCTATCCTAACATGGACACCTTAATCTTGTGTTGTCACAGTACAACACGGCCGTCATTCTATACACTCTGTTGAAGGGTGATGATTGACTATTGTCCTGTCTTATCTGTTATGTTATACAATGACTCCACAGCAGTCATTGGGTAACATGAACCATGACCTCTGTTCCTGGAAGAAGTGTGTCAGGTGGGTTAACAAGGAAAAGGTCATTACAGTCACTGTTCAAACAATCTGAATTTCCTGTTTGCCTTTCCTGGTCAACTAGGTGATTCCAGGCAGTCCAGTCAGGTTCTTCTCTACACAAAGAGAAGTCTAGAGTGAGATTACAGTTGTTCTCATTTGCTTAAACACAGAAATGGTTTCCTGAGGCAGGGTCGGGGTATGCAGAGGTCAGTAATCCAGAGGGGAACAAAAGGTGCAGGTCAGCAGGCAGGCTCGGGGTCAGGGGCAGGCAGAGTGGCCAGGCAAGTGGGCTCGGAATCAGGACAGGCTCAAAACCAGGAGGGTGCAAAAAGGAGAGGCTGGAAAAAGCAGGAGCTGAGACACAAACCGCTGGTTGACTTGACAAACTGGCAACGGACATAGAGAACACAGGTATATATACACAGGGGATAATGGGGAACATGGGAGACACCTGGAGGGGGTGGAGACAATCATAAGGACAGGTGAAACAGATCAGGGTGTGACAATATATTCATTCAGCAGACATGCTCTGAATATAATTAACTCAAGTCATCACAACCTAAACTCAAAGTGCACACCTTTCTCCAGGTGCAAACACTAAGTCTCAAAATTGTTAACACACCAATCAGAATTGCAGGATCATTAAATAGGGCCTAGAGGCATGTCCATGTTCTTTGGAACAATGGATCCTAAAAATGCCAAAGTTGCAAGACAACATGGAGAAAGAGGATGACAATGACAACAACAAGTAATCTCACATGAAATCCGTGCCACCCTAGATCCTCATGTGCTCATAGATGGGAGGACCATGAGAGAAGCTGGACAGCTGCAACTCAACTTAAGCTTTTACACGGTTGCAGAAGGGAAAACAGGTCATTTTCCTTGTAGTTGCTGTGATACATGTGATGTTGTAGTGCATATAGACTGAAACTCCTCTTTGTTCTCAGTGTAGTTTTTACCACAGTAATGGATGACCATAGTTCAGTAATGGTCAGATTTCATTTTTGAAGAACTGAGAGGTGGCCATCTATTGGAGGTAGGCGGAGACTTCTCACAGCTGAGCAGGAGATTGCCCTGGTGAATATGGTGATTGCTAGTAATGTCACCAGTTTGAGGGAAATTCAAACCCAAATAGTTGAAGACGAGGTAGTCTTCCAAGGAATTGACAGCATCAGCATGACCGGATCGTTCAGTAGAATCACATAAGGACAAAGCAACTGTACTGTGTTCCTTTTGAAAGAAATTCAAACAGAGTTAAGGAGCAATGATTCCAATATGTGCAGGTAATTGCTATACTGTACAGAATTTGTACAGCATGTAGAGTATGGCCCATCTCTCCAGCATATCAATACAGTACTGTATAGTAATGTATTACAGTAACTGCAGTACACAATCTTTCATTCCAGTACAGTAGTACACTACAGTGCTGTATTTGTAGTACAGTAAAATGCATGTTTTTGGACTTGTGTAGAGAATCTTTGCGCTGGATGCCAAGGCTGACCCATAGGAGTACATCTTCATCGACGATGCAGGGTTCAACCTAACAAAAAGGTGCGAAAAGGGGCTCAACGTCATTGGTCACCGTGCCATCATACAAGTTCCTGGTCAGAGGGGAGGCAACATCACCCTATGTGCAGCCATCAGCAATGTCAAAGTGGGTCCGTACAACACGGCACAACTCCTTCAATTTCTAGATCAGCTGCACAATAACATTCTTCAACGGGAAGGGGAGCCAGGGCAACCAGAGCCCAATATGTTGTCATTTGGGATAATGTGAGTTTCCATCAGGCTGCTCTGGTTCACGCCTGGTTCAATGACCACCCCAGGTTCAGCGTTCTTTTTTTTGCCAGCATATTCCCAATTTCTGATGAATTTCTCAGCATGGCGGTGGAGTGTATATGACTACAACCCTTACACACAGCAAAACCTCCTGGGGGCAATGGTGGACGCCTGTGGGGATGTGTCTGTGGAGTCTGGGGTTTTCTAAGGCACACAAGGGCATTTTTCCCATGCTGCCTGGCAAGAGCAAACATAATGCGTTGTGAGACATTTGATGAGACATTATGGCCTGATGTCCTGACCCAGACCTGAGAAGAGCTGATGAGAACGCTGATGAGACATTATGTCCTGAGAGCTGATCCAGACCTGAGAACGCTGATGAGACATTAGCCTGACCCAGACCTGAGAACGCTGATGAGACATTATGTCCTGACCCAGAGAACGCTGATGAGACATTATGGCCTGACCCAGACCTGAGAAAGCTGATGAGACATTATGGCCTGACCCAGACCTGAGAAGAGCTGATGAGACATTATGGCCTGACCCAGACCTGAGAACGCTGATGAGACATTATGGCCTGACCCAGACCTGAGAACGCTGATGAGACATTATGGTCTGACCCAGACCTGAGAAGAGCTGATGAGACATTATGGTCTGATCCAGACCTGAGAAGAGCTGATGAGAACGCTGATGAGACATTATGGTCTGACCCAGACCTGAGAAGAGCTGATGAGACATTATGGCCTGACCCAGACCTGAGAAGAGCTGATGAGAACGCTGATGAGACATTATGGCCTGACCCAGACCTGAGAAGAGCTGATGAGACATTATGGCCTGATCCAGACCTGAGAACGCTGATGAGACATTATGGCCTGATGACCCAGACCTGAGAAGACGCTGATGAGACATTATGGCCTGATCCAGACCTGAAGAGCTGATGAGAACCTGATGAGACCTGACCCAGAAGAAGAGCTGATGAGAACGCTGATGAGACATTATGGTCTGACCCAGACCTGAGAAAGCTGATGAGAACGCTGATGAGACATTATGGCCTGATCCAGACCTGAGAAGACGCTGATGAGACATTATGGTCTGACCTGATGAGACAGACCTGAGAAGAGCTGAGACGCTGATGAGACATTATGGCCTGACCCAGACCTGAGAAGAAGAGCTGATGAGACATTATGGCCTGATCCAGACCTGAGAAAGCTGATGAGACATTATGGTCTGATCCAGACCTGAGAAGAGCTGATGAGACATTATGGCCTGATCCAGACCTGAGAAGAGCTGATGAGAACGCTGATGAGACATTATGGTCTGACCCAGACCTGAGAAGAGCTGAGACATTATGGTCTGACCCAGACCTGAGAAGCGCTGATGAGACATTATGGCCTGACCCAGACCTGAGAAGAGCTGATGAGAATGCTGATGCTGAGTAACCTGTACATTTACTGCGTTTGGAAATAAAGCTTTTGGAAATGTGATATTTTACTGTGCATGGACTCTTCCTGACATGTTTTGTCAGTGTGACATTTCAAAGGTCAGGTTTTTGATCAAACAGCCTATACAGTAATATTACCTATCCACTAATGTAAGAGGTATTTACTACAGTAGTGTTTTGAATGTCTCACCAAGGTGTTCCTGAAAGGGTTATCTGGATAGTCAGTGCTGTGATTTTACAAAGTTCCAAATTATTTCTCTGAGAACCTATTCTAAACATTTTGGTAGCAGTGTCTTGAATGAATCCCTCCAGTGTGTAACAAACATTCATGTAGTCTGTGTTTTTAACAGCTTGTGTGTATTGTCTGAGGGCAAAGTTTTAATTGGGACCCAGAAGTTAGATTTTTGAACCTTTGGATGTATTTTTTTTAAAACATTTTGTGAAGATTTGAGAAAATGGTGAGTTGTTCCAGGAATTGTGTCTTAGCAATTCGGTCTCCTCTGTTGGGAGCCATCTACACAGTTTCCCAGGGAAACACCACATCAGATATGAATGAATGACTCACAAAGAGCTGTGTATTCCAGTAAGACATGACAAGCAGGTCTGGTACATCTAATCTAGGTGTGTGTGTGTGTGTTCGCAGGTGCGTGTGTGTACAGTACCCTACTCTGTGTATAGACTACTTGTTTGATTACTTTGAGTCACTTTCTTTTTATCCTCATTTTACATAAAGGGTCAGGGAATTACAGTCACTGTCTGACTGTGAAACACCTGTAGACTTTCTATAGGACGCCACTGTGTCCACGTGTCTTTCCTCACTCCAGACTGAGTTCAAATACTTTATCTGGGCTTGATTGAGATCGCCTGGAGCAATGGAACCAATAGAATAAAAAAGTTAAATGTCACTCCAGGCTTGCCTAAGCAAACACTAAAATTATTTGAAAGATTTAAAATACTATTTGAACCCAGGTCTGCCTCACTCATACCTGGCAGAAGGGTGAGTGTGTGCTGAAAGAATGCCTCCTCTTCCTCCTTCTCGTCCCATCTTATTGCTCCTCTCTCTGTGTTTTATTGAATATCTGTCTGTACCCTCAAGGGTTTTCAGAGAACAGAACACTTCCACTAATCACCAGTATATAGGAAGTGAGAGGTGGTGTTCTCCATTGTGTTGTAGTATGGGACAGGCCCTCAATGTAGTTCTGGGAACAGGAGGAACACCTGATCACAGGTTCTATGTTAATGGAACATTCAGTGTAAATGGTGTTGTAGTAAGGGACAGGCCCTCAATGTAGTTCTGGGAACAGGAGGAACATCTGATCACAGGTTCTATGTTAATGGCACATTCAGTGTAAATGGTGTTGTAGTAAGGGACAGGCCCTCAATGTAGTTCTGGGAACAGGAGGAACATCTGATCACAGGTTCTATGTTAATGGCACATTCAGTGTAAATGGTGTTGTAGTAAGGGACAGGCCCTCAATGTAGTTCTGGGAACAGGAGGAACATCTGATCACAGGTTCTATGTTAATGGAACATTCAGTGTAAATGGTGTTGTAGTAAGGGACAGGCCCTCAATGTAGTTCTGGGAACAGGAGGAACACCTGATCACAGGTTCTATGTTAATGGCACATTCAGTGTAAATGGTGTTGTAGTCACTGTTAGGGTGGACAGCCCCTCAATGTAGTTCTGGGAACAGGAGGAACATCTGATCACAGGTTCTATGTTAATGGCAACATTCAGTGTAAATGGTGTTGTTGTACTGTCAGGAGGAACATCTGATCACTCTCAATGCTATGTTCTGGGAACAGTGAGGACACTATTCTGATCACAGGTTCTATGTTAATGGACATTCAGTGTAAATGGTGTTGTAGTAAGGGACAGCCCCTCAATGTAGTTCTGGGAACAGGAGGAACATCTGATCACAGGTTCTATGTTAATGGACATTCAGTGTAAATGGTGTTGTAGTAAGGGACAGCCCCTCAATGTAGTTCTGGGAACAGGAGGAACATCTGATCACAGGTTCTATGTTAATGGTACATTCAGTGTAAATGGTGTTGTAGTAAGGGACAGGCCCTCAATGTAGTTCTGGGAACAGGAGGAACACCTGATCACAGGTTCTATGTTAATGGAACATTCAGTGTAAATGGCTGTGCAGTATATTCACTGTTAGGGTGTTTGCTCATCTTGTTTTACTCTGCACAGGACTGGAGAGAACTGCTATACTGATCTACTCTACACAGGACTGTATGTTTACCTGAGAGCACCTGTGTGTGTCTGTCTGTTGTGCATGTCAACATGCTGTGACGTGTATGTTTGTTTGTACTGTCGTGTCTTTGTCTATGCCGGATGAAGTGATATGACATGCTATTCTATAAAATCGTTCTCTGTAATTAATATTACCTGATTGAGCTAATCATGTAAATGTAATTAACTAGAAAAGGGCACCACAAAATAATATTTATAGAGCAGTTATCTTCTGAATAAACTCTGAAAGACTGGAGAGAACTGTAATATTTTACATCAATAGCAGTCAATATTAATCGTCACCTTATTTCAGTCTCATCTGAAAGTTGTAAATTCTTGGTTATTTTCACAAACCCTGGCTAACATGTTGAATCAGCAATACAAAATTGGGTTTATTTATTTACTAAATACCTAACTAATCATACAGAATTACACAGGACTGAAGAACTTTATCAAATGATCTACTCTAGTTTCTACACAGGACTGGAGAGAAATGATATCTGAAAACGTCCCAGGACGGAACAGATATGACAGCTGGTTACACAAAAGAACAGGACTGGAGAGAACTGCTATCTGATCTACTCTACACAGGACTGGAGAGAACTGCTATCTGATCTACTCTACACAGGACTGGAGAGAACTGCTATCTGATCTACTCTACACAGGACTGGAGAGAACTGCTATCTGATCTACTCTACACAGGACTGGAGAGAACTGCTATCTGATCTACTCTACACAGGACTGGAGAGAACTGCTATCTGATCTACTCTACACAGGTCTGGAGAGAACTGCTATCTGATCTACTCTACACAGGACTGGAGAGAACTGCTATCTGATCTACTCTACACAGGACTGGAGAGAACTGCTATCTGATCTACTCTACACAGGACTGGAGAGAACTGCTATCTGATCTACTCTACACAGGACTGGAGAGAACTGCTATCTGATCTACTCTACACAGGACTGGAGAGACTGGAGAGAGACTGCTATCTGATCTACTCTACACAGGACTGGAGAGAACAGCTATCTGATCTACTCTACACAGGACTGGAAAGAACTGCTATCTGATCTACTCTACACAGGTCTGGAGAGAACTGCTATCTGATCTACTCTACACAGGACTGGAGAGAACTGCTATCTGATCTACTCTACACAGGACTGGAGAGAACTGCTATCTGATCTACTCTACACAGGACTGGAGAGAACTGCTATCTGATCTACTCTACACAGGACTGGAGAGAACTGCTATCTGATCTACTCTACACAGGTCTGGAGAGAACTGCTAAAAACAGAATACAGTATTAAAGTATATCATAAGGCAGGTCAAGAAATACATAATCACATGTGATAAAAGTTGTCTCAACAGCAATCAAAAAATAAACTGACAACGCAAAATAAAAACATAAAACAACAGACTACTCTATGGCTAACAAACCTTTCTCTATTGCAGTGTATAAACAAAGTGTCACACTGTGTACAGTCCTTGGTCAGCTCAGACTAAGTAATGATGACTTCACTGTTCAGGATGTGGTGGAAGGGAGACAGCAGGTTTGATACAGAGAGTGACATGATCGTTGTGAATGAGCTCATAGAGCGACTGTCATTTACAGACTGGGCAAAAAACCTGGTGAAGTTGATGAGTTCAACGAGATCACTCAGGTAGGCCGTGTATGCATGCATAGATTATATGAGCTGTGTCTCTTAAGCATATTGATGGGTTCGGATTTATAAACTTTAAATATTGTTAATCATCAGTTATGCTAGAGACATGAGGCGTGCCATAATCTGGTTTCTACACCAGAAGTTAAGGGGTATCTGTAGGAGGAATGTATATGCCTGGGTCAATGAAGGTTGGATAGGAGCCAGGGGGATTTGGGAGGTCCTGAGGAGAGGATATTACATGACTGCAGTGACTGATAATGGTGGCGAGCTGTGGATTAGTGAAGGTCAGGTCATGTTAAAGGAGAAGTAATAGTTTATTACCCTCATCACTTTACATATTTTTTTGCTAGGCAGGAAGTTATGTTTAGAGAGGAGGACGTCAGCCAAATTGGGGCGTATATATACTACCATGGATGGAACCATGTCTTTGTCTTATGCAGCTGTATGACCCAATGGGTTAATAAACTTGGTTAAAGTTTTACTAATCGTCGTGAGTTTAACTAGGTTCTATTAGAACCTAACAATGTGCATATTTCTCACATATCCAGGGGAGCACTGCAGAGCACGAGGTGTCATTCCAGGAATCATAATTCATCTGAATCATTCCACAGTTCTCCTCTCTTCCACCATTTGGTTCATCAGGATGCCAGTACCTACAAAGGCAAGACAAGACACAAAACAAGTTTGCTCACTCTACAGAAGTGTTTAAAAATCTGAAAATCTATTGTCTGCCGTGATTGAATTCAGAACCATATGGACACATCTCTCACTCTGCTGTAGTTAGCTGTGTGTTGTCCACCCACGTCCAGAGACCCTCTCTATCTTCATCAGTCAGACCAATCCAGGACATCACCTTAAACATTTTTATGTAGTCCTGTTTAAATAGTAAAAGAGCATTTCCTAAATGAACGGTTCAGATTCAGGTTAATTTAACATTATATGTACAGTATAAAACCCCATCAATAATGTGATGCCATACAGCAACTTTAAACTGGCTAAACCATATAAATCAACCTTAGATGAGCTCTCTGGTGGTGTAGCTTCAACTGAATATTGCCTAGAACTGCACAGATCATATAGGTTTTAAAGAAAATGATTTGAAACCCCAAAACGGGTCGCAACTGAGTCAAAACACTGTAGGTGTCCTTATGCATGCATTCGTTAAGCCTTCATACATTTTCCAATGTGTCATAAACTGTCGTAAGTCATTTTAAATAGTGTAAAGTGTGTTATAGATGACCAGTTATGAAGGGTATTATAGAGGTGTTTTATAATTAACCAACCTCTCTGTCACATTACTAAATGAAATGGCATGATGGGCTTCATAACCATGTGATAGGCCTTTATAGAGTGTGTACAGACACCTTTAGTAACGTTACATTCATCTGAGGTGTTATAAAAACAGTTATGAATGTGCCTATTCCACAGGATGTGTTGAGTAGAGGGCTGCACCGACAGATCATTGCGGGCGGTAGGCATTTTTCATGCTGCAGGTGGGAGCGGGCGGTCGGCATTTTTCATGCTGCAGGTGGGCGGTCATTTTTCATGGCAGGTGGGAGACCATTTTGGGATGAAAATATGTTTTTGTCCCGCAGATTAGTTGGAAACGGTTGTCTTTCTGCTTTCTCCAATCGAAATGAATGGTCAAAAATGTATTGTGTCATTTTGCAGACACTTTTATTGTAAATAAGAATATAATATGTTTCTAAACACGTCTACATTAATGATGACGTGATTACATGATTACAGATAGTCCTGAATGATATTTATGCCTTTGTAACTTGCTCATTCATCATTATTCACAATTAATTCAGGACTATCCATAATCATGGTAACATCCATGATGTTTAGAAACATATTCTATTCTTATTTACAAAGTGTCTCCAAAATGACACAATACATTATTTACCATTTTACCATTTTTTACCATTAATTTCAATTGGCACAAAATAATCTGAAACACAACCAAAACAAACAGCAAATACAGTCACAAGCTTGATGTAATCCCTGATGGCTAAGAGGAGAATCACGTGGCAGTTCTCTTTCCAAGGAAATTAACTTCAATATGATTAGGCTATAGTTTACTACATTGTCTGTAAATAATTATGGAATGAAATGGAGGGAGCTCAACCAACGTAAGACGAGGTGCAATAAAAAATGTGAGTGTCATTGAAAAGCAAAAGGCGCAATGCGTGCATAGGTTACCATGGTGAGCAAGCATTCAGCCTTTTAATTTCAACACACATTCCACGATCTCACATAATGGCCAAACTTTTGTGCTTCATTTTGGATTTGCAATTTTTTCATGGTTGTAGGTAGATTTTTAAGCATTTGGAACAAAGAGCCTTTTGTTGAGTTTCACGCTCTGCAATTTCACTGGATGTTTGAGACAGTGGATTACTGAACAAAACACGATAACAAAATGTAGGTTTTTTGGATATAAAGAGGGACTTTATCGAGCAAAACAAACATTTATTGGGTAACTGGGAGTCTTGTGAATGTAACCATATGAAGATCCTCAAAGGTAAGTGATTCATTTAAATGCTATTTCTGACTTTTGTTACTCCTCTACTTGGCTGGTTACTATTTGTAATGATTTGTCTGCTGGGCGCTGTTCTCAGATAATCACATGGTTTGCTTTCGCCGTAAAGCCTTTTTGAAATCTGACACAGTGATTGGATTAACAAGAAGTGTGTCTTTAAGCTTATGTATAACACTTGTATCTTTTATGTATGTTTATTATGAGAATTTCTGTTTTGTTGAGTTTCACGCTCTGCAATTTCACCGGATGTTTGAGACAGTGGATTACTGAACAAAACACGATAACAAAATTATCTGAACAAAAACTGAGTTTTTTTGGATATAAAGAGGGACTTTATCGAGCAAAACAAACATTTATTGGGTAACTGGGAGTCTTGTGAGTGTAACCATATGAAGATCATCAGAGGTAAGTGATTTAATTTTATCGCTATTTCTGACTTTTGTAACTCCTGGTTACTATTTTTAATGATTTGTCTGCTGGGCGTTGTTCTCAGATAATCGCATGGTTTGCTTTCGTAGTAAAGTATTTTTGAAATGTGACACTGTGGTTGGAAGTTAATCTTTAAACCGATGTATAACACTTGTATTTTTAATTACTTTTTTATAATTTATGATGAGTATTTGTGTTTTTGAATTTGGCGCTCTAAAATTTCACTGGATGTTGGCCAGGTGGGACGGTAGCGTCCCACACCCCCTAGAGAGGTTAAATTACTTTTTCCCCTCATCATTCGGCACACAATACCACATAATGAAAAAGCAAAAAGAGGTTTTTAGACATTTTTGGAAATGTATTAAAAATGAAATAACATACCTTATTTACATAACTATTCAGACCCTTTTCATGAGACTAAAAATTGAGCTCAGGTGCATCCTGTTTCCATTGATCATCCTTGAGATATTTTTACAACTTGATTGGAGTCCACCTGTGGTAAATTCAATTGATTGGACATGATTTGGAAGGGGAAATACCTGTCTATATCAGGTCCAACAGTTGACAATGAATGTCAGAGCAAAACCCAAGATATGGGGTCAAAGGAATTATCCATAGAGCTCCGAGACAGGATTGTGTCGAGGCACAGATCTGGGAAAGGGTACCAAATAATGTCTGCAGCATTGAAGGTCCCCAAGAACACAGTGGCCTTCATCATTCTTAAATGGAAGAAGTTTGGAACCACCAAGACTCTTTTTAGAGCTGGCAGCCGGCCAAACTCAGCAATCGGGGAAGAAGGGCCTTGGTCAGGGAGGTGACCAAGAACCCGATGGTGACTCTGACAGAGCTTCATAGTTCCTCTGTGGAAATGAGAGTACCTTCCAGAAGGCAAACCACCTCTGCAGCCCTCGACCAATTAAGGCCTTTATGGTAGAGTGGCCAGGCGGTAACCACTCCTCAGTAAAAGGCACATGACAGCATGCTTGGAGTTTGCCAAAGGCACCTAAAGCACTCTCAGACTATGAGAAACAAGATTCCTTGGTCTGATGAAACCAAGATTGAACTCTTTGGTTGAATGCCAAGCGTCACGTCTGGAGGAAACCTGGCACCATCCCTAAGGTGAAGCATGGTGGTGGCAGCATCATGCTGTGGGGATGTAGACTAGTCAGGATCGCGGAAAGATGAACAGAGCAAAGTACATTGATCCTTGATGAAAACCTGCTCCAGAGTGCTCAGGACTTCTGACTGGGGCTTAGGTTCACCTTCCAATAGGACAACGACCCTAAGCATACAGCCAAGACAATGCAGGAGTGGCTTGTCGGGACAAGTTCTGAATGTCCTTGAGTGGCCCAGCCAGAGCCCGGATTTGAACCCAATCAAACATCTCTGGTGAAACCTGAAAAAGCTGTCCAGCGACACTCCCCATCCAACCTGACAGAGCTTGAGAGGATCTGCAGAGAAGAATGAGAGAAACTTCCCAAATACAAAGCTTGTAGTGACATATCCAAGAAGACTTGGTGCCAAAGGTGCTTCAACAAAGTACTAAGTAAAGGGTCTGAATACTTATGTAAATGTGATATTTCAGTTTAGTCTTTTATACATTTCCTAAAAAAACGTGTATCTAAATTTATGAGGGAAATGTAAAAAACTATATATACATATCTTAGAATAAAGCTGTACAAACAAAATGTGGGAAAAATCAAGGGGTCTGAATACTTACTGAATGCACTGTATTTTTATTTTGGTTTACTGTGAGCTAACCTAACTTAGCAGGCCTGAGAGGAGTTCCCACATCCAGATGTTAGTAATGTCTGGGAACAGGCTAACCATGAGAAGATCACAGTTCTCACTTCTAATGTGTTGTTGTGTTAGTGTGTCCAACCCTACTTCAGATTTCATTCAATCTCAATACATTTTTATTGGATCTACAAAATGTCTATGAAATTATAGCTATATGATTCGCTGACACAAGTGGACAGTTTGCAGATCCAATGAAAAGGTATTGAGAGCTCTTGTGTCAGCAAATCATAAATAGGAAGAAGGGTGTAACTTACTAAAATAACAACACATTAGAACCGAGATTATATGTTCATGGCAAACCAACAACATATATAGCTAGTAACGTTAGCTAGTTAGAATGAGTTATACAATGTGTTTTAAGATGAAAACGTAATTGCTTTTAAAGTGTTTGTGAAAGATAATGTATTGTGTGATGTGCTGCAAAGAAAGCTTAATCATTCGAATTCCTCCAGTAGCTAGCTAACTAGCTAACAATAGCTAGATGTAGATATGACCTAATATAGATCTGGTATTCTAACTTTCTTGCTGGTGTTTGGAAACACATTTTTTGTGTTTTGACCGGAATGATTTGAGATAGAGCCTACTGATGCACCCATTTTACCAACAACCATATCAGCAACAGGTACAATACATCCAACTACTAACAGATTTAATTATATTAGAAAATTAGATTTTTATAAATCTTTCTGGAGTATAATCAATGTACTAACAACATTCAGACACTGAAACAAACAACATGGACCTGCAACAGAGCATCTCACCTGTTCCTCTCTGCTTTGGATAATCACCAGGTCTCCTCCTCTATTCAGACAGTCCTGTCTGCTCTCCTCCCAGCTTTTAGACACGATGGAGAGGAAGTAACAGCTGCAGTTGAACTTCCACCACCCAACAGGACAACCGCTGCTCTCTGTTTCACAACACAACACAATAATTTTTTTTAAAAAATGATACTAACAATTATAACAATAATAAAACTAGCATAAATAATAATAATAGCAATAATAATTTAAAACCAGAGCACCAATAATAATACTTATTATTATTATTATTACAATACTACTACTACTACCACTAATACCAACAGTAATAATAATAATAATAATACTAACAATAATAATAGCAATACATGCCACATGTTATACATCACGACTCACTGGACTACATATTAATGAGTAATTAAATATATAGTGCAGAACAAAAATAAATACCAGCTCTCCAAACCAACAGGTCGCTCTCCCTCTGTAACTGGTCTCTCTCCTCAGGCAGATTGTTGTAACTGGTCTGTAACTGGTCCCTCTCCTCAGTCAGATTGTTGTAACTGGTCTGTAACTGGTCCCTCTCCTCAATCAGATTTTTGTAACTGGTCTGTAACTGGTCTCTCTCTGCAATCAGATTGTTGTAGCTAGTCTGTAACTGGTCTCTCTCTGCAATCAGATTGTTGTAACTGGTCTGTAACTGGTCTCTCTCCTCAATCAGGTTGTTGTAACTGGTCTGTAACTGGTCTCTCTCTGCAATCAGATTGTTGTAACTGGTCTGTAACTGGTCCCTGTCTTCAGTCAAGTTGTTATATACTCTGTCATCTGAAAGAATCAAAACATTTGAAAGTTACTGAGTAAAACACCAGGTGTTTAGTAGCCAAAACATATAACAAGATTATAAGCAATTAACATATGAACTCAGGGTAGAGGTACAGTCCTATGATCCCAGCCAGTAACATATGAACTCACAGTAGAGGTACAGTCCTATGATCCCAGACAGTAACATATGAACTCACAGTAGAGGTACAGTCCTATGATCCCAGACAGTAACATATGAACTCACAGTAGAGGTACAGTCCTATGATCCCAGACAGTAACATGAACTCACAGTAGGTACAGGTACAGTCCTATGTCCTATGAATCCCAGACAGTAACATATGAACTCACAGTAGAGGTACAGTCCTATGATCCCAGACAGTAACATATGAACTCACAGTAGAGGTACAGTCCTATGATCCCAGACAGTAACATATGAATGAACTATGATCCCAGCCAGTGAACTCACAGTAGAGGTACAGTCCTATGATCCCAGACAGTAACATATGAACTCACAGTAGAGGTACAGTCCTATGATCCCAGACAGTAAGGAGAACTCACAGTAGAGGTACAGCCCCAGACACAGTAACATATGCAACTCTTAAAGGTCTACTTCCTGGTTGATCCAGACTCTGTGGACACATAAAGCCCCAGACACTGCTGCAGCTCTTAAAGGTCTCTTCTCTGGTTGCTCAGACTCTGTGGACACATAAAGGAGATGTGTGTGTGTGTGTGTGTGTGTGTGTGTGTGTGTGTGTGTGTGTGTGTGTGTGTGTGTGTGTGTGTGTGTGTGTGTGTGTGTGTGTGTGTGTGTGTGTGTGTGTGTGTGTGTGTGTGTGTGTGCATGCGTGTGTGCGTGCATGCGTGTGTGTGGACATTACCTGAGAGTTTAGCTCCTGGTCTGCTCCTTGGGGTAACATCCTCAGTCTTGTTTCTGAAGTCATTAAACTTGATGGTGTCTGGAGTTTCATAAATGTCTTCATAGATGTTGTCTCCTCTATTATAAAAATGGTCCCCTGAAACACTTTGTTTTCCTCTAACTTCTTCATTGGCATAAACAATGTCCTCAGACATCTCCATGGTCAACCACCTTCTCAACTTGAGAGCCGTCCAGTCAGTCTGGGGCTTACTATATGTGATACCCACTGGGCACAAACTGGTTGTATCAACGTTGTTTCCACGTCATTTCAATGAACCAGGAGGCTGTCAACCTTGTTTTCTTCCTTCTCATCCTGGTTTATCTGGAAAAGCCACAAACAAATTCATCCTCCATTTCCTTTCACATTTCCATTTTGGACCATTCATTTACTTTTCTGTTGCCTAGAAGGTGTTTCCAATGGCTCTCCTCCTCGTTCCACTGATGTACAGCACAGTAGTTGCTCAGTCGTCTGCAAAGGATTTAAATTTCCAAAAGTTACTGATTACAAGACCAGGAAATTAATAGTCAACATTTCTAACAAGGTAAGAAATTAACGTATGAACTCACAGTAGAGGTACAGTCCTATGATCCCAGACAGTAACATATGAACTCACAGTAGAGGTACAGTCCTATGATCCCAGACAGTAGGATATGAACTCACAGTAGAGGTACAGTCCTATGATCCCAGCCAGCATATGAACTCACAGTGAGGTCCCATGATCCCAGCCAGTAACATATGAACTCACAGTAGAGGTACAGTCCTATGATCCCAGCCAGTAACATATGAACTCACAGTAGAGGTACAGTCCTATGATCCCAGCCAGTAACATATGAACTCACAGTAGAGGTACAGTCCTATGATCCCACCAGTAATTATATGAACTCACAGTAGTACAGTCCTATGATCCCCCACAGTCCTATGGTACAGTCCTATGATCCCAGACAGTAACATATGAACTCACCAGACACACTGATCCCAGACAGTAACATAGCTCTTAAGGTCTCTTCTCTGGTTGCTCAGGACAGTGTGATCCCAGACAGTACATGAACAAGGTACAGTCCTGTGATCCCACAGTGTATGAACTGTGGTGTGTGATGTGTGTGTGTGCCCCAGACACACTGCTGCAGCTCTTAAAGGTCTCTTCTCTGGTTGCTCAGACTGTCGATACATACAAGGTGTGTGTGTGTGTGCACGTGTATGTGTGTGTGCGTGTGTGTGTGTGTGCGCGAGTGTGTGTGTGTGCGCGTGTGCGTGCGTGTTTGTCTCTGTGTGTGTGAATGCATAGATTATATGATTCCATATGCATATTTCCCACAGATCCAGGGTAGCCCTGCAGCAGACACCTTTTCATTCCTGGTCTCGTAACTGCGTCCAAAGCATTTCTGTCACCATTAGGCTCAGCAGGACCAGTACCTACAAAATACAAGACAGGAAATCAGTTTGCTCACGTTTCAAAAGTGTTAAAAAAATCCATTGTTTGGTAACCCCCCCCCCCCCCCCCAGATTCTGCAAAAACAGTATAAGTAGCTGGTGCTTACCCTCCCCCCTTCAGGTTTCTCTCTTTACTCACCCTCTTCTGAACTCTCGACCAATGAGAACCACATGATGATGTAGGCTGTGTGTCTGCCTCATTTGTCTGATTAGCTCAAATAAAAACCCTGCAGCAATTTCAATGAACATTCCAGAAGTATATATCTATTGTAGGCTATCTATTAGAATGTAAGCTACAACTTTCTGGGTCTGTTGTAACTAAGGAGTGTGCAGTAGCACAAGCAGGATTCTTTGGGGCCAAACTTGAGGTGTGCACCAATATCAATAATTTAATATGATATAGTTTGATCTCGTTATGAGTGAGATATCATATTTTTTTTATTTTTTTTAAACATATATACACTGATCAAAACAATAAAGGGAACACTAAAATAACACATCCTAGATCTGAAAGAATGAAATATTCTTATTAAATACTTTTTTCTTTACATAGTTGAATGTGCTGACAACAAAATCACACAAAAATGATCAATGGAAATCCAATTTATCAACCAATGGAGGTCTGGATTTGGAGTCACACTCAAAATTAAAGTGGAAAACTACACTACAGGCTGATCCAACTTTGATGTAATGTCCTTAAAACAAGTCAAAATGAGACTCAGTAGTGTGTGTGGCCTCTACGTGCCTGTATGACCTCCCTACAACGCCTGGGCATGCTCCTGATGAGGTGGCGGATGGTCTCCTGAGGGATCTCCTCCCAGACCTGGACTAAAGCATCCGCCAACTCCTGGACAGTCTGTTGGTGGATGGAGCGAGACATGATGTCCCAGATGTGCTCAATTGGATTCAGGTCTGGGGAACCGGCGGGCATCAATGCCTTCCTCTTGCAGGAACTGCTGACACACTCCATCCACATGAGGTCTAGCATTGTCTTGCATTAGGAGGAACCCAGGGACATGCTGGAGGATGTTGCAGGCAGCAGAACATTCTCCACGGCGTCTCCAGACTGTCACGTCTGTCATGTGCTTAGTGTGCTTTTGAAGTGTGAACCTGCTTTCATCTGTCCAAAGATACACAGGCGCCATGTCCACGTCGGGCCCTCATACACCCCCATGGAGTCTGTTTCTGACCGTTTAAGCAGACACATGCACATTTGTGGCCTGCTGGAGGATGCAGGGACCTGGCAGTGCTCCTGGCAGTGGCTCCTCCTTGCACAAAGGCGGAAGTAGCGGTCCTACTTTGGGTTGTTGCCAGGGCAACAACCCATGTTTTAGAAGGCCATTCCAGGTAAGTATACATGTTTTAGAAGGCCATTCCAGGTAAGTATACATGTTTAGAAGGCCATTCCAGGTAAGTATACATGTTTTAGAAGGCCATTCCAGGTAAGTATACATGTTTTAGAAGGCCATTCCAGGTAAGTATACATGTTTAGAAGGCCATTCCAGGTAAGTATACATGTTTAGAAGGCCATTCCAGGTAAGTATACATGTTTAGAAGGCCATTCCAGGTAAGTATACATGTTTTAGAAGGCCATTCCAGGTAAGTATACATGTTTTAGAAGGCCATTCCAGGTAAGTATACATGTTTAGAAGGCCATTCCAGGTAAGTATACATGTTTAGAAGGCCATTGTAAGTATTGTTTTAGAAGGCCATTCCAGGTAAGTATACATGTTTTAGAAGGCCATTCCAGGTAAGTATACATGTTTTAGAAGGCCATTCCAGGTAAGTATACATGTTTTAGATGACATTCATTAACAAAGTTGTTTTTTATTAGGGGTTAAAAGGGTCATGTCCATTTCCATAGAGGATGTGCTAAAAGCAGTCTCAGGCATAGTGCTCCTCCTCAGGTGGGTTGAAATGATTTTAAAGAAATATGAATAGTTCAAATGTCAACCTAGAATCTGAGTCTATATTCTTTGGAAGGTGTCCTTCCAGCCAAGGAAGCAGTCTTTGTCATGGGACAAATACCTCTCTGAACAGGTAACCTATTCAGTCAAACACCATCACACCCACACACACATACAGACACACACACACACGCACACATCAGCCCGAGTACCAGACCTGTTTATGCTCACAAACATGATTGTCATGACAAGTTGTAGCATGGAGTGGAATGTTGGCACGAACAGATATGGTCCAGAAGAACGGACGGGCGGGTGAACGACAGACACACACATCCACACACAGGTAACACATCATATTAATGGGGTATACATAACAGTTCATGAGTGTTGCAGTGTCATTCAATACAACAGTCATAACACATTCATGAGTGTTGCAGTATCATTCATAACAGCAGTCTTAAGCTCAACCATCCAGCGGGAGACCCACCGATCCTGTAGAGGAAGGCATATCAGAATCAGAATCATAAACCCCTGAAATGCCAATGCTACCTGGGTAATACTCTGATGCGTACCCGGAGCACCCAGACTGATCTGCAAATAGTATGTCAGGGGTTTGGGTGCTATGACAGTAAAATATGCACTTCCGTTATACTGATAATTAAAGAGCTATACCAAGGGACTTTTATTTACAAAATAGTTATGAATGATTTGAATAAATGTCTTATGACTGTTGTAATGAATGATACTGATAAATTCATAAATGTCTTATGACTGTTGTAACGAATGATACTGATAAATTCATGAAGGGGTTATGACTGTTGTAACGAATGATACTGATAAATTCATGAAGGGGTTATGACTGTTGTAACGAATGATACTGATAAATTCATGAAGGTGTTATGACTGTTGTATAAAATGATACTGATAAATTCATGTTATGACTGTTGTTATGAATGATACTGATACATTCATGAAGGGGTTATGTTGTCACGATTTCCGCCGAAGTTGGTCCCTCTCCTTGTTCGGGCAGCGTTCGGCGGACGAAGTCACCGACCTTCTCGCCATCGCTGATCCACTTTTCATTTTCCATTGGTTTTGTCTTGTCTTCCATCACACCTGGTTCCAATTCCATCAATTACATTGTGTATTTAACCCTCTGTTCCCCTCATGCCCTTGTCGGTAATTGATTCTTGCAGTGCTTATTCACGGTATGCTGGTATTTACCGGGTTTTGTTTGACCCATTTATTGTGTTGTTCTGTTGACGGTGGTTTATGGATATTAAATGACACCGTTGCAAATCAGTTTTTGCTCTCCTGCGCCAGACTTCTCTGCCGCCAGTACGCACCTCACTACGTACGTAGGCTAATGCGATTAGCATGAGGTTGTAAGTAACAAGAACATTTCCCAGGACATAGACATATCTGACATTGGCAGAAAACGTAAACTCTTGTTAATCTAATTGCACTGTCCAATTTGCAGTAGCTATTACAGTGAAATATTACCACACAATTGTTTGAGGAGAGTGCACAGTTATGAACATGAAAAGTTATTAATAAACCAATTAGGCATATTTTGTCAGTCTTGATACAACTTTTTGAACAGAAATGCAATAGGTCATTTGATCAGTCTAAAACGTTGCACATACACTGCTGCCACTGCTGCCAAAATCTAAATTGCCCCTAGATTCCTAAGTCATATATTGGCCTTGTTCTTGCATTTCAAAGATGATGGTACAAAAAAAACACATGTTTTTTCTTTGTATTATCTCTTAGCTGATCTAATGTGTTATATTCTCCTACATTACTTTAACATTTCCACAAACATCAAAGTGTTTCCTTTCAAATGGTATCAAGAATATGCACATCCTTGCTCCAGGTCCTGAGCTACAGGCAGTTAAATTTGCGTATGTCATTTCAGGCGAATATTGAAAAAAGGGTCAGATCCTAAAGAGGTTTAAGCAAGGCACAACCAGAACACGGTTCAAAGGTGTGATCTTCATTATCTCAGGGGAGTTAACACAAGTCTTCAGTTCTCACACAAAGTTACTCAACACACAACTGTGGTTCACCAAACCACCTCTGTTACACTTCACCCCCCTTTGTGCTCCCCATCCTAGCAGAGAGCCATCCGGCCACAGACTGGATTCCAACCTGGGTCTCCTATGTACCACAAGGTCTCAAACAAGGTTACTCATCTTGATACACAGCCTGTTGTGTGTCAGGGTAGGGTACTGTGACATCAAAAATGCACATTCCAGTTGTACAATGGCTAAGTAAATATGTGTTCTATTCTGACTTTTATTTTGAAAATCTCTCTACTGATGGCATCACAGAACATAGTACTACTTGAACACAAGGCTGGTTTTGATCAACCATGACTGGGTCACCGGGGCGAGGGTTTCTGAAGTTGAAGGACCTGAAACACTCCATGAACCCAGGTTACATGATGATGTGTCCAAGTGCATCGCAAAATGTTTTTTTCAAACCCCTTCAGTATACTGTATCATGCACAACAAGTATAAAAACAGTGTCACACTTTAGTGTTTTTGTTCAAGTCTGTGTGTGTACTTGTTTTTTGTGTGTGGATAGAACAGCAGCCTCTGGTAAGACAAGGGGTGGCGGTCTATGTATATTTGTAAACAACAGCTGATGCACGATATCTAAGGAAGTCTTGAGGTTTTGCTCGCCTGAGGTAGAGTATCCCATGATAAGCTGTAGACCACACTATCTACTTAGAGAGTTTTCATCTGTATTTTTCGTAGCTGTCAACATACCACCACAGACCGATGCTGGCACTAAGACCACACTCAATGAGCTGTATACCGCCATAAACAAACAGGAAAACGCTCATCCAGAGGCGGCACTCCTAGTGGCCGGGGACTTTAATGCAGAGAAACTTAAATGTACCCAATTTCAATCAGCATGTTAAATGTGCAACCATAGGGAAAAAACTTGAGAACACCTTTACTCTTTACACAGAGACGCGTACAAAGCTCTCCCTCGCCCTCCATTTGGCAAATCTGACCATAATTCTATCCTCCTGATTCCTGCTTACAAGCAAAAATTAAGGCAGGAAGCACCAGTGACTCTGTCAATAAAAAAGTGGTCAGATGAAGCAGATGCTAAACTACTGGACTATTTTGCTAGCACAGACTGGAATATGTTCCGGGATTCTTGCGATGGCATTGAGGAGTACACCACGTCAGTCACTGGCTTCATCTATAAGTGCATCGATGACGTCGTCGCCACAGTGACTGTACGTACATACCCCAAACAGAAGCCATGGATTACAGGCAACATCCACGCTGAGCTAAAGGGTAGAGCTGCCGCTTTCAGGAGCGGGACTCAAACCCGGAAGTTATGCCCTCTGACAAACCATCAATAGAGGACTAAGATCGAATCGTACTATACCGGCTCCGATGCTCATCGGATGTGGCAGGGATTGCAAACTATTACAGACTATAAAGGGAAGCACAGCCGAGAGCTGCCCAGTGACATGAGCCTACCAGATGAGCTAAATAACATCTATGCTCGCTTCGAGACAAGTAACAGTGAAACATGCATAAGAGCATCAGCTGCTCCAGACAACTGTGTGATCATGCTCTCCACAGCCGATGTGAGTAAGACCTATAAACAGGTCAACATTCACAAGACCGCAGGACCAGACGGATTACCAGGACGTGTACTCCGAGCATGCGCTGACCAACTGGCAACTGTCTTCACTGACATTTTCAACCTCTCCCTGTCTGAGTCTGTAATACCAACATGTTTCAAGCAGACCACCGTAGTCCCTGTGCCCAAGAACACTAAGGTAACCTGCCTAAATGACTACCGACACGTAGCACTCACGTCTGTAGCCATGAGTGCTTTGAAAGGTTGGTCATGGCTCACATCAACACCATTATCCCAGAAACCCTAGACTCACTCCAATTTGCATTCCGCCCCAACAGATCCACAGATGATGCAATCTCTAATCTCCTTTCACACCTGGACAAAAGGAACACCTATGTGAGAATGCTTTTCATTGACTTCAGCTCAGCGTTCAACACCATAATGCCCTCAAAGCTCATCACTAAGCTCAGGACCCTGGGACTAAACACCTCCCTCTGCAACTGGATCCTGGACTTCCTGACTGGCTGCCCCCAGGTGGTAAGAGTAGGTAACAACACATCCACCACGCTGATCCTCAACATGGGGGCCCCTCAAGGGTGCATGATCTGTCCCCTCCTGTACTCCCTGTTCACTCATGACTGCACGGCCAGGCACGAATCCAACACCATCCTTAATTTTGCCCATGACACAACAGTGGTAGGCCTGACCACCGACAACGATGAGACAGCCTATAGGGAGGATGTCAGAGACCTGATCGTGTGGTACAAGGACAACAACCTCTCCCTCAACGTGATCAAGACAAAAGAGTTGATTGTGGACTACAGGAAAAGGACTGAGCATGCCCCCATTCGAATCGGTTAGGCTGTAGTGGAGCAGGTTGAGAGCTTCAAGTTCCTTGGCATTCACAACACCAACAAACTAACATGGTCCAAGCACACCAAGACAGTTGTGAAGAGGGCACGATAAAACCTGTTACCCCTCATGAGAAGGAAAAGATTTGGCATGGGTCCTCAGATCCTCAAAAGGTTCTACAGCTGCACCATCGAGAGCTTTCTGACAGGTTGCATCACTGTATG